>NW_026861522.1:0-295655 GCF_026571515.1 Ruditapes philippinarum
CAACTACTGTAACATTGAAATTGAGGGGCATAGGTTCAATCCCCAGATGAAAAAGTCTTCTAAAAGCAAAATTTAAGTTCAGAAATATATGCATAACTCATAAACCACACTTTAAATTTTATTTATATTTTGCTTACAAGTGACCTTGACAACATATAACTATCATATGTTGTCAATGTTACAGTTTCTTATAGTACCCATTACCCTTAATCTACATTAAAAAGGAAGTTGGCTGTATTATGAATTCGTTGGATAAATTCTTGACAGGTTATATGGTCTTATATAAACAGTTGTTTGCAATTTATTCCTCGCCTAGGGGCTCGAGTTGTGACAACTACAGTCTGTTATTCAGACCATATAGCCTGTCAAAATTTATGATGAACAATAGTGAAAATATTATCTTCTTATTGAAAATACAAACAAAAAATGTCTATTTTCTTATATATATATATATAAATATATATATATATATATATATATATATATATATATATATATATATATATATATATATATATATATATATATATATATATATATATATATATTCATTCTGAATAAAGAAAATCATATCTGGTACAAACAATTTGATAGGTCATATTATGATTTAACTTAGATGCATTGGGTTGTCTTATATTAACTTAGTTGCTAAGTCAAAAATAACTTACCATTAAAGCAGATGGAGTGCCTCCAAAACAGGAGCTCATAGACACCGGTTTATTCAAAGCAACATTTGTACTTGAACTTGGCAAACTTCCACTGCTGCATGTCTCTAACACTTCTGAAATTTGTTTTTAATATAAACAATAGTTGAACACATTTGATTTGCCATACATTATTTTCCAAGATTCAATCAATACGAAAAATACATACGACTGTTTTGTGCCTGCCAGGTTATGTGGATAATCTGCTTAACCAACAATTACTTGTTAGGCGATGCGTGCACAAATATTTTAAGAATTATGTCAATTTATTGTTACAAACAACAACAAAGACGACCAAGACGACCGACTGACCGACAGGTCGGACCGGACCCCATCCAAACCCAACTCACAAAATTAACCCTAACCAATTTCTTTTAACTGTTAATTGATACCTGTAATAACAAAGATTCGATAATGAATCTATATCATACCAATATATTCCTCGGCAGTAGACCTGACGTAATATCTTCCGTAAGTTACGTCATCTGGTGACGTCATGAAGGCGCTAAACAATGTGCAGTTTCTGTTAGAGGCTTGAAAGATGAAAGACGCACAGTTGTTCTGTAAAATGATCAATCAATGTTTGTTCAATGAGGTGTAAATAAGTTTAATGCTGTTTTTGATAAAAATATATCGTTATTTTTATTAATTTTGAACATAAACTCTAACGCTTTCTTTCTGGGAGACTTCATATTTACCAGACAATCAATTTTCCGGACAAAATGTATTCCTGTCACATAGCGTTTTATTATTTTGTTTCGATTCCAAGGTCATCTGGTTGGAATCGTAAATATTCTTTCCATTTCCAAATAAATACCAGCAAAAACCTTTCCAGTAAATATTGTTGATTCAGTACTTTATTTACTAACTTGTCCATTTGTTTACTATGTTATTTTATGACCTGGTCACATGGGGGAATAATCTGCTCTGTGTTTGCGCTAATATTGATGAACATAAGCGGTTATTACAATATCTTAACAAACGATAATGATATATATAGGTTATTTTTAATCAGAAAAGATTGTAGTTGTTTTATTAATGACAAATGCAAATTGAAAAATATATTCAGAAAAGGGAACGGGATATCGAGATACTTCACGCTGGTATTGTAGAGTTTGCAAGCCATGGTTATATCATGAAAGGTGAATCTGTGATAACTAAAAATATAATATTCTTACTACTGTTTTGTGTTTTGATGAAAAATTAAGGAAAAAGAAAACAACCAAAAGAAAAACAAAACAAAAACTTAAAGAAACAGAACTACAACTGACGTTAAATGACTTATTAGTATTGTTAGTTAAAAAGAATCAATATGCTCATCAATATCAATTTAATAGTGTTTTATTACCCTTACACCCTATTTTTTTGGCATTTTCGTAACATGCATAGTAAACGTATAGGGGTCGGTCGGGCCCTACCTACTGCGAATGCGCGGCGAATTCTATTTGAAGAATGATATTATCGGTCTATTTTAAGTATAACATCATTATTATAATTTCCCGGAAATGGCTTGGCATTGGGGTTCAGGTCCTCGACGAAGTGATGACGAGATATTACCGAGAGAATAAGTGAAGACGAATTTTATCTAAATATTGTATTGACTTATCCATATATTAAGTCTAATGTATATAACGATTGACGCAAAAATAACTATTTTAAACGAAACTTTTAATTTCATTTGCCATTCCACCCTCCTCCTCCTCACTTCTTCTCCTTCTACCTCCCCCTTTTCACTTCTCCTCCTCCCATACCCCCTCCCCCTTCTTGATCATCTATGCTTTAAAAGTGATGTATCAAGGTCTTGTGTCTATCAAAGAATCAAATATGGCTGAAGCACGTTAGGTCATTTCCTATATTCGAATATAAATTCAAGTAATACAATATAACATGTGCAATAAGAGATGATGAATTTATGATAAGGGTCATTTTTAACGCTGGACGTCTAACAGGAAACATCGTCGATAAAAGTAACATTTTCGATTAACATGTATCTATTTTAAACATTGTTTTATGTAAAATGAAATAGAAAAATCGTTTAATATATTTATTTTTGCATCAGTCGTATATATAAAATATGAATGAATCAATACGATATTAAGATATAATTTGTCTACACTTATTTTCTCGGCAAGGATCGAGGACCTGACCCCCAATATAAAGAAACTCCCGGGAAATTAAAATAATGATGTCATTCTTAAAATAAAACGACGTGTCATTCTTAATATAGAATCTACCGCGCATAAGCAGTTCCTAACCTATCCCTATACGACTCGTGGTTGTCATGTTAATTTTTATTGAAACTTTAGGTGTTACAAATGTCTTAACTTTGCTATTCATTAGTCGGAGTTCCCTTGCTGATTTAGTTTATTCATGGTTTTGAAATATTAAAAAACAAAATTTCCGGTAAATTGAGTTGTCTACAAGTATACCTTATTTTTGTTTATAATGCCCTAATTTGAAGACGTTTTTATTGTCAATACGTTTAATTTTGTGTTTGATGAAGTTACTTATACACGAATAAGTCACACCAAACTCAATCGAATAAAATTTCATTGTTTTTCATGGTTTTCATACGCCGTATGAACACATCTGCGGATGTTTATAAATTCAAAATTTTACTATTTCACGTATAAATGTTGAATTCTGCTTAAGCCGGTGCTAGGGGGCGTGGACGGTAACTTGCATTTTCCAGTACCGTCCATGAACAGGCTCAATCAAACCGAGCCTGCAACATTTTCAATTTTGCCGTGTTGGGCTTTCTTTAGGGATTCTGTATTTATCTATTATATGATCACATCCGTGTTATTTGTGCCGTGTGGCGGCTGTAAAAAGTCTCCCCGTACATTTAATCAATGATGTTATATTTTCGATCCTTGAAGATCGTTCAGCACGACATTATTGTTGTGCTTGTGGTATTTTTAGTTTCAACTTTTCGACATTTTCTAGTTGGGTGGTTCCAATGTTCCTACTTGAATAATGTTGAATCACCCTTAGGATATGTTGCCTGCTTTTTAAATTTGTCTTTTGACGTCTTATCTGTGATACGCAGGCTTCATAACCTCTGATCCCCTTTCAAAATTCCATTATATTTAGTTCCGCCCATTGTTTTCTCGTTTAGGGCACACGCTTTTTATTACTTGGGGACCATACGCCGCTTATCATGGAATGGCACTTCTGTGTCACATTGAAGGTTCTATGATAACCGCCGTATGAACACATCTGCGGATGTTTATAAATTCAAAATTTTACTATTTCACGTATAAATGTTGAATTCTGCTTAAGCCGGTGCTAGGGGGCGTGGACGGTAACTTGCATTTTCCAGTACCGTCCATGAACAGGCTCAATCAAACCGAGCCTGCAACATTTTCAATTTTGCCGTGTTGGGCTTTCTTTAGGGATTCTGTATTTATCTATTATTTAAATAAAAATTACAACGTCAAAACATCTTATTTAGTTCGGTAATATGAAGGATCCCAGTATGTTTTCTGATAGAGAAAAATGTGTTTATCAAACAAAAATGTCTATGATTAAAAAACTAATACATAGGGAATACTCCAAGATTTCTTTCTAAAAACATGATATTGATTTTAAGGAAAAGGATATTAAAGGAGTGCTGGTTTAATACTGGATAAGTTCGTGATGTCACTTTAAAATATATGCATGGCCGTGCAAAATCATTAACGCAGTCGTAAAGTTGCACAAGTATTGGATAAAAACATATTTAACGAGTGGCTACATGTCAGATATGATAATTTTCATACCACGAAATGAAAATAAAGAAAACTTGAAATTCCTGTTTACTTTTTCTCTTTTTAACCCCCTTCTACAAAGCAAATATGGGAAAATAGGAGTGGTCTCAGTCTGTCAGTCTGTCCGTTCGTAACATTTTTGTGTCCGCTCCATAACTTTGAAACAGCTGAAAAGTTTTTGCTTATTTAACTTTTTATCTAATGAAAAGTTTTAAAATGCCATTATGTGTGAAGCGCAATATTAAGGATTACTACCCCAAAGGTCTATGTCACACATAGAGTGTCAATTATTAAAAGTCAACAAATATGTGTCCTCTTCATTACTTTTTAATTACCGATATTTTGTAATTATATTGGCACACATGATCACAATCATCCCATACAGAGGGCAGCAACCAGGTGGCTACCTCCAATGTTAAGGTTATAACATAACCAGCAGACTTGTAATTCTCACCTGAATGATTTGTAAAACATGATAACTATAATAAATCATACATTAGAGTCACAATCAAAGTATTATAAGTTAAAACAGGACATATCACTTAAGCTCACCGAACGGCAATTTTGCCTAAACAACCAAATAATTAAGAAACTTGTCAACATATGAAGTCTAAAATAACCTATGGTTATCAAGACCACGACCAAAAAAGATTAAAACAAAATACAAGTAAGAGGATCTACAAAGGTATATGTCTTCTTAATATGGTAGATTATTAGTCAATAACTGAAACAGACTCTTGTGATGAGCAAATGTGCTTATCATATGCATGGCACAACATCAAGGTTATGGTTGGTTAGAGATCAAAAAGTACACATTCATGTCCGTTCCGGAAGGGGATTTTGCTGTCGTTTACGATTCCTTACGATTCATGACTGAACTTAGTAGAAAGTAGTCCGTCAAGATACCAGTGAAAATACGGAAAATGAAAATGTGCAATTTATTTATCAACATTTCTCGATATTTAAGTATTTAATAATTAAAACAACAACAAAAATAAACAATTTCAACTCACCTTTGTCTCGCAAACACTCCCGCACATTACCCTAGATTTTGTAATTGTGGAAAGTATTTCATAGGATTTTAAATTTGGGTTATACCCTGTCTCGTACTTAACAAATGTAACACTTTTAACCACCGGCATATAAAACAAAGCTGTTAATCCTATGATAATAATGCTAAATGTCAAATGATAACATATAGATCTTTTTAATGTAGGTGGTAGCATTCTTTGATAGAAAAATTATAAAAATCTAAAATAAAGTTAATGTTAATAGATGTTATGTTTGAAAATATTTTTTTTTCAAAAGTGACAACAACAGTAGAATATCATTTATTAATATTAAAGGTTTTTTGTTTTAAATATTCATTCAAATAAACCAATGATTTGATAACAATTACGAGTTTTTTCTCCAAATAGATAATTCCCGGATAATCATTTATCATTTTTCGTTTTATGGTACAACTGTTGTTTTCATTAACATTGATAAGACACTATGCAGAAATTAAATAATCCAATTTCATAATTTATTTCTTATTTAAATACATCTAATTGTTGCAAAGTAAGACTTTTTGCTGTCTTTTTTATTCTTATTGTTAATCGCTGTTTTCTAGATCAGTATTCAATTTGGTGACTTATCCTTGACTGGATCTACATTACACTGCATACATATATAATCCAATAAATGCTTAGAATTGATTTTGTAAAACAAAACTACAAAGTTTCATTGAAATGCAAAATGCAAAAACGTTTATCGGAAGTGGAATAAACATTAATGCTCTTATTTATATTCATATCACTGATGCGGTGAAATGGTCATTTTTCTAATACATGACATCATAAAATTCCTGTAGGGCGGAAGCAAATATTGAATTATGAATTTAGATAAAATTTAATCCGAAACAATTGTATTTGTTTCGTATGCGATTTTCCGTACTCAATCCATTAATTTCAGAAATTTCTCGGATGACTTCTCGTGCCTGTAATACGAGGTTTGTTTAAATATGAATTTATCGATAATATCATATTGTTCAATATTGCAAAAACACGATGAAATGAAAATTATTGGGTGGATATACATGTTAGTTTTACATTGATACCACTTTCATGAAAATTTGTTCTTTTTAGTTTTATAGCTCGCTTTACACTTTCTCATCGTATACTGTAAAAAATAGAAAAAATAGTTGGTAGAAGATTAGAGTATGCCTGTCATTGAAATACGGTATTTTATTAACACATTTTTGATGAAGTATGCTCTGTATCTGGACCAAACATGGAGAGGGACCAAACGCCTGGACCAACAACTGCAAGTCTTCATAAACACATGCTTGAGGCAGATCTTGCGGATATGGTGGCCAGACAGTATCTCCAACCAATAGCAAGGGGAAAGGAGAGGACAAAGACCAATAACAGATTCCATCGTACAAAAGAAATGGCGATGGATTGGGCACGTCCTAGACAACTGCCAAATATATTCGGAAAAACGTAGATTGGAATCCATTAGTCACCAGGCGAAGAGGAAGACCCACAAACATCTGGCGCAGAACCTTAGATATAGAGCTCTGCAAAACAAGGATATCATGGGGAGAAGCCACGGCTATGGCCATTGACCGTTGTAAATGGCGTGATGTAGATGAAGTAGGATTAAGTAAGTAAGTATGGACCAAATGAATTGTTCCTTTTCATCAGTTATTCTGTGGTTAAATAGGGTCAAATGTGAGTTAATTTCGATTAAAGATGCATCCCATATCCGTCTGAATAAAACAGCAACGCCTGTCAAGATTGTTGAAAGAAATAGTTAATACCGATGCAGGATACACCATAAGGGAAATAGCTAGTATCGTTGGCATCTTATTAGGAGCAACTCATGCCATTCTAAAACGTGATATGAAAATGAAAAAAATCTGTGCTAGATGGATTCCCTATTTGCTGACATATTAGCAGAAAAAGGATCGCGTACAATGAAAAAAATACAATTACAAATCCTGACACTGTTGACAAATTATGGGTTCATTTATATGAGCCAAAACGAAAAGACCAATACAAAATGTTATATTTTAATATATTTTATTGCCAAAAAAGACATATACGTACACGTAAGGGCAGTTATAATACAATGACATGACATATTTGGCAAAAGGATTGACCCACAAGTTTTCTCAACATTAGCAACGGGTCTTCCCTGAGGCAATAAATTACAAGAACATATTTTACAAGAATGACTATCAGTTAGATAAAAGTAACAAAATTTACACATATATGTAGTACTTAACTTAAATGATTTAATGTAGGAAAGAACAATGAAAATGATTGGGTGTATATTTTCCCTAGTTTGAATAGTATTTATCAATGGTAACTGATTTTTATATAATTTATGATTCAATGACTTAGAAAACATGTACAATTGCCAAATACTCGTATAACAAAAACAAACAAAATGTAAATATATTTTGAGATTTTGAACCAGAAACAGGTTTGGCTAATGGCATATTGGTGCATGACAACGCGTCGTCGTCTGTAGTGCAAGACTTTCTGAAATATTGAAAGAGTCGTTGTGCTCACCATCCTCAGTATTGACCTGACCTTGCCCCTTGTGACTTCTCTCTGTTTTGAAAGCTAAAAAAAGTACCTTTAAGGTCGAAAATGCGTTCAGCGCAAACACTCCGGTCTAAATACTTGAGTGTCTTCATAGTATGCCTAAAAAAACTATGATAATAACTTCAAAGATTGAATCCGGAGACTGACATTTTGTAAAACAAATGAAGGTTAATACTTTGAGGGCACAAACTAAACAATTCAGTGAAACCTATGAAGAATCAAATTTGACATGCTTAGATGCATTCATATTCGTATTGCACAAATGGACGCATGATGCCTTCCGCCATCAGTATAGCTTGAATGTTGCCATGTGAACTTAACAGAGCCGGTGTGACTTTAAGTCCAACAAAGCAAACAAACGGAATAATCCAGAAATTACAACAGATTTAACACGCTATTCAGGAGTTATTGGCCAAAATTGACATGTATGCAAACCAGTGGCTCATACATGTATAAGTTAAGTTATTTTGAAAGTAATTTTGTATAATAAATTTTGGACAGTTATTGGGTATACCTAGTTTGAATAACATCTTTTGCCACAATATCCTTTAAAAAAGTGTGTAAAAGCTCAAAACAAGCACCACAACAAAACCAACACAACTTTCTCGTTTTAATGCCAAACGATAAACAATTGATCAAAATAATGACTCTAACTTACATACATCACACTGATGACGACAAAAAAAAATGTGTTTTTAGGGCCGTATGTCCGGACATCGTATCATTTGTGTGTTTTAATTACCTCGATTTTCATTTGAGAGTCAAATCTTATGTACATTTTTTTTTATTTCGGGAAATGTTTCCTTTTCTCCCCATCACTTAATTATAGCTTCTTGCACTTTTTTGTGTCACATCTTGTTTCTTATCATAAAACAAATCGAATCTTAAATTGACAAATATACATTTTCATAAATAATTGTATAATCTAGTGAATTCTGTTTATATTTTCGTAATATACCCAGGATGGTTGCTTCTTGACAAAGTTGATGACACGGATATGGAAACAGTTATCATACTTTGTTGTTATAAAATCAGCCATGGTTTATAGCCTTTTTACAGACTGTTTGTTGGATTTTACAGTCCAGTCCTCAAATATCTTTAAATTGTCAGTGTCTTTACAAAAAATGAAACTGTATATACATTATACGCATGTATTACTATAGATTTTATAATTATTTGAAAGGACATAGATCTACACGAGTTTGTATTTTTACGGATTTAATAAAATCGTATTAATACAGATTTGATCGTGTTATCGTATTCGTACAGATTCTATAAAAGGCACATCTCTGGATGTGCATTTTGCTATTTATCAATATATATTTATATTTTCACGTACAACTTGACTGGAATTCATATCTTATATCTGCATTATTTAGAAGCTACTTTTAATCACCTTGGATACAGTCATAACATTCCTTTGAATAGTTAGCCACTCAGGAACCATTGCAGGTACCTGCACTAATTGTAATGGAAATGATTGATGATGAAGGTTTAGATATAAATCCTCTGGGAACATTGATATCTATACATTTGATGTGCTTTCAATGACTTTCTTGTCTGCGATTTACATCTTATCTTTTTGTTATAGCTTGGTTGTTGCTTTCGTGTCTGGTCATCCAAAATCATATTATAGGAGTGAAGAATCTTGAAAAGGCGAGATCGCCCCGGAAGCAATAAACAACACAATTTCATGAAAATTGCAGAGTCTGTTTTGTTAAAAACGTCAGCGACGTAATAAATATTATTGCGACATTTCATTATAACTTTTTAAGAAAATTATCGATCTGAGCGGTGTATATCAATAGTTTCTTTAGTAATAGGTTTGTGAAACTTATTGCGTTAGAATACTTTTAATATATATATTTAAGAAGCAGTACAATGAAGGCCTCCTACAGTTAATGTGGCCGCTCGATCTGCCTGCAAAAATTGAAGCGCGTTCAATGTTTTGGCTGACTGAAAGATTATGTTATGCTATGGTCAGACCTGGGGATGATTACATTGATCAGTAATTGATTTAATTACAATTACTTTCTGATTTTATTGTAATTGATTACTATTGATTACTCAGACTTACCTCTGTAATCAATTGAATTACAATTACTCTAAGAGAGTAATTGATTGATAATTGATTACATTCAATGTAAAGTAGAATCCCTACTAATGACCATACCTGAATTAAGACCACCCCCTTAATAAGACTATTTTTTTACAAGGTTCTTTGTGTCAATTGTTACATGATCCAGAATTAAGAACAACCGCTTATCCACTTTTAAGACTACCTAATTCAGTCCAAATTCTTTGCTTAATTCTTAATTTGACTCAACTATTGAGACCACTGATATTAAAATCAACACCTATCTAGATCTTAAATTTGTTGTTATTATCTGCTTGAATGCTTTGCATGACACTTAATTTCACAAGGTGTGAAAAACTGTTATTATTGGGTTATTGTATGAAATAAGGTGAGAAGGTAAATTTTTGAGTGGTTTAATGTTGCTTCTAGCAAATTTATTTTTTGTGAAGAATTAATTTTTATTTGATAGGTGATTTATGTACATCATATAATAATTGATATTGAAATCTGACCAAAGAGAATTTTAAGTAAACTTTTTTTCAGAAATATCATTATATGTTTTCCTCTCATCAGATATCAAAACATACTTTTATAGTGTCTTTTATATTGCGCTTGTAGCTTAAGATACATACTGTTGTTTATTTTTTCAAACAAAATGACTAAAACAGACCATTGTCATAAAGTATGTAAGCAATGATAAGAATGTTCACAGTTAAGACAATGTTGGTCCAGCCCAGATGATGGTCTTAATTAAGGGCTTTTACTGTATAAATGTAAAACAAAAGTAACACTGTATCATGTAAAATAATGGCATCATTTGAATTAAAATAGTTTCCTGTTAAATCTGAAAGTAATCAATGTCAATCAAATTGTAATCATGATTACTGACAGAATTTTAGCTGTAATTGATTAATTACAATTACATTAATCATTTTTGGGCTAGGTAATCAATTACATGATGATTACAGTCAGTGTAATCATGTAATCAATTAAAAAATCAATGATTACAATTAATGATTACCCCAGGTCTGGCTATGGTATCTTAAGTATTGTGTTTCTAATATTATACCGCGCTTTATTATAACACACTGGTAAGTGTTTAACGAAGAAGGAAATAATTTTGTTTAAAGCTGCATTTAATTAATATGTAAACATATTTTTTCCTTCGGCCGAGTTTGAGGTTGGTTAGTATGGGTTTTTTGAAGGTTTTCCAAAAACAGGTATAATTGGACTGTTATCATTGTTTTGCCCGTTTTGAGGTTCATAAGTCCTGGGTTTTGAAGGTTTTCCAAAACAGGTTGAATTGGACTGTTATCATTGTTTTGCCCGTTTTGAGGTTCATAAGTCCTGGGTTTTGAAGGTTTTCCATAACAGGTTTAATTGGACAGTTATCATTGTTTTGCCCATTTTGAGGTTCTTAAGTCAGGGGTTTTAAAGGTTATCCAAAGGTTACTTTTTTTGGGCTGTTATCATTGTTTTGCCCGTTTTGAGACAGATTCTGCCGCAGTGAGGTTGCAGAGTTGCAGAGTTTTATGGTAATAAAACACATTGTAGTTGTCTGGACACCAAAATAAGGACTGGAGTCGAATTTAACACATTTAATTAACGAAATGTAGCTTTTTCGTTTTTATATGGAATTTATTTAAAGCAGCTTTAAACTAGAGGATGCTTTTGTAAAAAAGCGCATGTCTCCCCCACTGCTGAGAATAACTGTGAATGGAAACAGGAATGGAAATGGAGATAAGATAATGTAAATACCCGGTAGTCACTTCAATGAAGGCTGTCTATGGATGGTTTTTCTATTGTTAAGGTTGTATGAGAAGATTTGCTTCCTAAACTGTTTGTTTTTAACCAGGTATTCAAGTTTTGAAAATCCTGGTTATTCAATCAGCGTATGCAGGGCGGCGTCAAACGAAAATTGCACTTGATGGTCATATCATATATAGTTTCACAAATGAAATTAAATGAAATTGTGTCTGCTCCATAATTCTTCAAACCTTTAAAGGATTTTGATGATACTTGAAACAAACGTTCATATTGTCAGATTTTTTACACTATTGAAAGACAACTCAAATTACAATGTATGTAAAATCATGATAACTGTAGTTGGTTGGGATGACTCCCACTCGTTTTCACAATGAAGACCTCTCTGGTAGATACTTGAAACAAAAATTCACCACATCCAGAGAACGTGTAGAGTACATGTTTCGTATGGCTGGTTCCAAGTCAAGGTCTACTTGACACTTGAATGTCATATCATATATAGTTTCACAAACGAAATAAAGGAAATTGTCGTCTGCTCCATAACTCTTCAACCCTTTGAAGGAGTTTTTGATGATACTTGAAACAAACGTTCATATTGTCAGATTTTTTACACTATTGAAAGACAACTCAAATTTCAATGTATGTCAAATCATGATAACTGTAGTGTGTTGGGATGACTCCACTCGTTTTCACAATCAAGCCTCTCTGGTAGATATGGTCAATAAGTGTGTTGTTGCTGTTAGTAGCCTTGTTTATTATTTGTTTAAAGCGATGTCGTAACATAGTGTGGTCAATGGATGTTCTAAATATTGAATGAGGTCAATGTTGAAGTCTCCTAGAACTATGCAGTTTTCTGTTGGTGAATTTTCCAAGACAAGGTTAAGCTTTTTTGAAGGAACAAGTTAATCGCAATGGACGGAGGTTATTATTACAAGGTTGATTAATAAGACCAATCATCCTATGAAGTTTGAGGGTTGTTTAGGTCAAAAGGAACTCTAGTTATCATCCGGAAAATGAGAAATTGACCAACGGTCACTGTAGTGTGACCTTGACCTTGACCTACTGACCCCAAAAACAATAGGGATCATCTGCTCTATAAGACCAATCATCCTATGAAGTTTGAGGGCTGTAGGTCAAAAGGAACTCTAGTTATCATCCGGAAAAGAGAAATTGACCAACGGTCACTGTGACCTTGACCTTTAAACTACTGACCCCAAAACAATAGGATCATCTGCTCAATAAGACCAATCATCCTATGAAGTTTGAGGTCTGTAGGTCTAAAGGAACTCTAGTTATCATCCGGAAACGAGAAATTGACCAACGGTCAGTGTGACCTTGACCTTTGACCTACTGACCCCAAAAACTATAGGGATCATCAGCTCTATAAGACCAATCATCCTATGAAGTTTGAGGGCTGTAAGTCAAAGGAACTCTAGTTATCATCCGGAAACGAGAAATTGACCAACGGTCACTGTGACCTTGACCTTTGAACTACTGACCCCAAAAACAATAGGGATCATCTGCTCAATAAGACCATTCATCCTATGAAGTTTGAGAGCTGTAGGTCAAAAGGAACTCTAGTTATCGTCCGGAAACGAAGAATGGACGGACGGACTGACGGACGGACGGACGGACGGACTGACGGACGGACAGGGCAAAAAACAATAGTGTCTCCCCCCAGTTTGAGGGTTGTAGCTCAAAAGGAACTCTAGTTATCATCCGGAAATGAGAAATTGACCAACGGTCACTGTGACCTTGACCTTTGACCTACTGACCCCAAAAACAATAGGGATCATCTGCTCTAATAAGACCAATCATCCTATGAAGTTTGAGGGCTGTAGGTCAAAAGGAACTCTAGTTATCATCCGGAAACGAGAAATTGACCAACGGTCACTGTGACCTTGACCTTTGAACTACTGACCCCCAAAAACAATGGGATCATCTGCTCAATAAGACCAATCATCCTATGAAGTTTGAGGTCTGTAGGTCTAAAGGAACTCTAGTTATCATCCGGAAACGAGAAATTGACCAACGGTGCAGTGTGACCTTGACCTTTGACCTACTGACCCCAAAAACAATAGGGATCATCAGCTCTATAAGACCAATCATCCTATGAAGTTTGAGGGCTGTAGGTCAAAAGGAACTCTAGTTATCGTCCGGAAACGAAGAATGGACGGACGGACTGACGGACGGACGGACTGACGGACGGACAGGGCAAAAACAATATGTCTCCCCCCGAGGTGGGGGAGACATAATGAGAGCATGTGTAGTAAAATGTACTGAAAACTGTTGGTCTTGCGCGCTTTGTTAAAGTATCTTCGGTAATAAGCCGCTAAATTTTAGCGTTCATGCGGTCATTTTTTGCTATCTCTTTCGGAATTCTGCTGCACCGTGAATATCATATTATTAAAATTCCCGCTGACACTTACAGATAAAGAACAAACACAATTATGTCAGTTATAAAATTACATTTGAATACTTTACTTGACTATTATAATTTTATAATATGCGCAAGTATGTAAATGCATTGAAAACAACTGTAACAGCAAAAGAAGCGGAGACATATCGTTATCGTATTTCATAATTTACAGAATAGTAAACATTATTTTTACAAACAAAAACCTGTTTTGGATGCTTATTATAATTACACATAGGATTATTCTGATTTTTGTGATACAATGTTGCGTTGTCTAACAACATAAAAAGTCTAAATATGCATGCCTCCAGATGCGCCAAAAACCTTGTATTGATTATTCTGTTTAACAATATGACGTTTATTTAGAGTATATGATTTATCAACTGAAATGATATTACGCAATTCAGTTTGCAGAACACAAAGCCTTCTCTTAAACTTAGTATTTTTGTCCTAGAAAACTGAAATGTAATATTCTGTTTTATATTTAAAAAATAATGTAATATTTGATCGCGATCAAGTTGCATTTATATTTCTATTTGACAAGGATAAAATGAGCGAAGTCATCAAGTACAGCGTAAATTGCTAATAACAATTGATAATTCACTGGCGAACTACAAGAAGATACTCGATATATTCAGTATAATATTAAATCAATGTATCCTATCCAGGACTTCGACGTTTGTCTCATTTTCAATGAAAACTTATTTAAACGCGTTATTTTGAAAGCTTAAACTGCAAAATAATTAAATCAATTATATAAAACACCTGGCCATCATCACAGATGTTTGTTTAATTCTACATTTTAGAGATTGTTACATGTAACTCTACAGATAATAAACAAACTGTGATTGTAACAAATTATGAATATAAAGTCTCAGGAAAATGGCATGATAGCACCATATTTTACAAGAAAGAAGCAAAGGGACACATGTGACACAAAAATGCTACACTATATTTGTCGTTGAGACTTTTCCATTGTGTTTTGAGCGAACACGATTTTGTAACACATGTCAGATAAAATGAAAATCACATAAAAATTATTTATTTTCAAGAAAACTGAATAGAGTAAAATGTCACTGCATTATAATGCGCATACTGAAAATTGCGTGCAGACGTATAACTAAAGATCATTCTTAAATTAGGTTAAATATCGTATGTACATGGATGTTGGCAGTAATTATTGCGTCCTTAATAAGCACTATTTTGTAGTCATCACAAATTGACCATTTGCTACGACGATACAGTATTATTTTGATTCTTTAAAACGACAGTATGAAAGTTGAGAGAATTTTTAAATGTAGAAAATATTCAGTTTCCGGAATCACCATTATTCTTCATATTAACCATTTTCTGTGAAGATCCAACTTTATTCAAGGGTGTAAATGAAAAGTTCAATATATTGACCACTTTGCAAAAGATGTCGAAGTTGCTATTAAATATGAACTGACAACTCTTCAAAGTAGATTCCAAAAAACTTAAATAAGGACGCAGAAGAAGTTTCCAAAAATGTACAATTCACATTCTTGTCACTAACCCATAAAGAAATCGTCAACTAAACCTTAACAGGCAAATTAGATATATCTTTAGTACAACTTGTTTTAATGACTTCATAATTTTCACACTTACTATTATAAATTCATGATCTTGACAAGAAACATAAAAATTAAGCTTCTATTTCCCCAAGTTATTTTCAATTTTAGCATTTTGAAAATAGGTAAGGTTGAGCTATTTTTGCAATTTGGATAAACATGTCTCTTTCACTTTTATTCACACCAATATTTCTCTTGTTTGAAACAAATCGTTATATCTCTAACATGTTGGTTAATTTAATTTGCATTATTTCCCAATGTGTACGTAATCTTTTAATGTGCACTTATGTAAAGAAAAAGGAATAATGATTGTTTAAAACCTGTTTTGCTTTTTTCTATTTCTAAAGTGCATCGATTAATGGCTCTAAGGTAATTGACATTCGTCGATATATAGTACAACAGTTAGTCAACCGTCTGGTAGAGTTTATTAATGTGAAAAATGTTTTGTTTCTGAAATCACTATGAATCTTCTGAAGATCCTTCAATAAAGTAACGCGATAAGTAACGCGATATAAGAAGATATAAAGTTTTTCTTCGTTATGCAAAAGTTGCACAAGTAGCTTTTATGTGAACTGGAAGCTAGTCACTGCAGGCCATTTCTCATTATTGTTTGTGAATTATTGAATAGAAAATAATATTATAATTAACCGTACTTTAATCGGTAATATCATATTCACTCAATAAATATTTTACGCACACGCAGTTAAACAGAATAATAAAGTTTTCTACGAGTTGATGGTTTTTTTTTGTTTTGTTTTGGGTTTTACGTCACATTGACACAGTATAGGTCATATCGCGACGTTCCAGCTTTACTGGTGGAGGAAGACCTCAGGTGCCCTTCCGTGCATTATTTCAGGCACGAACGGGCACCTGAGTAGAACCACCGACGTTCCGTAAGCTAGCTGGATAGCTTCCTCACATGAAAGAATCCAAAGTCCCTGTCGGGATTCGAACCCACAGCGGTGAGGGGCAAGTGGTTTGAAGTAAACGACCTTAACCACTCGGCCACGGACGCCCCACGAGTTGATGGTAAATTTAACAAGTGAAAAACAATGTCCTTGTATCGTTATGTGTTCATACTTGCACAAGAAATAAAGAAAACAAAGCGGTGTTTTGCTTATTGTTATAATTACCAAATTACATGCTTTCAAGCAATTTAACTTGCCCGTTTTTCTTTTCCAATGTAATTTTATTAGCCGACAAATATCTTTTACTTGAATATGTACAGACACAGTCAAAATTAAATATAATAGTGCTTACTGAAAATCACAAATAATAAGATTTCTGCTGTATAGTATAAATGTATGAAGCCTCATTGTGCTTTGATGAAAATGTCTGCGCAAACAACATCAAAATAAGGTTTTTGTGTGTTATCTTAGAGTAAATAAAAGTTTTGATAAAATGTAACTATAAACAATAGGTTGACCTGTTTGTTCAAAGCATCGCTGCAATTCGCCTATCACAGAACTCATGTTCACTATTCTATATACGACTTTTTGTCGAAAGTCTTTTACATGTTAGTTTCTAATGTCCATTTCATCAATATAATCAAAATGTTTCGTGCTTTCTTTCCATTCTGATATGAAGATGATATTGCTGGCCGATTCTGGTATTTCAGTTGATTTTGGTAAGTCTTGTAATCGTCTTTTAATGTTTTTTTTTTGGTTGTGTACTTTTTATTTGATAATTTTAGTGTAAGTAATGCTTATTTACAAAAATATAGGTAGTTTCATCAGCAAATACACAAATATGACTCAAAATATATATTATATTCCCTTATATCAGCAATGTTTACAGTATATGTTATAATAATCTTGCGAATACACAAATATGACACAAACATATTCTTTTTTCAGCAATTTTTAACAGTGTCTATCATTATTATGTTTAATCATTGTATAAGTTTCTTTTTGCAAACGTGTAAATTTTTGTCATTTTTTGTTCTATTTGTAGCTTTGCACCGAACCACTCAATTTGTCATTGCCCTATGGACTTGTTGTTGATCGTTTAAATGTTTAAATTATAAATGTTGCACCTGACATAACGTAAACATACTCAATCAAACCGAATGTTCACCTTTTGATTTTGTATTCATTGCACTGGAAGGATTTGCAACATTTACCATTTGCTTTTCATAAAGTAGGTGCACATTCTTATTTTCTATACTTTTTATTTCTTTTTTTTAATATTATCTGCAAGAACATTAAGATTATTTAAAAGCTATATACTTAAAATCATCTCACAGGGCTTATTTTATAATAAGGAAATCAAAGAAACTAAATGCACGTACAATGAACTATAATCACAAAAACCATATTATGTTGTTACTTATGTGGATTGTTGAAATGTTTGTACAGGAGAGACTTTTATATAAGCTTTAAGCTTTCTATTAAATCATAGATGTAATTTAATCATTGAAAGTAAATATTGTTTAATTCAATATGTGAATTCAAGCTTTTGGTAAAGAATTATTCGTGATGTTATATTCCGTGTACTTTTTCATTTAAATCAAGGCAAGATTCACTAAAAGAGATTCGGACATGCTTAGTCAGCATCTTTCTTTGTTGGGTTTATCAATTTGCAACAACATATTTGTCGTATTATATGACTTATAATTATGATATATTATTTTTTTGTCATTTTTTTTACATATGACTTTTGGAAAAGAGATTGTTTGCTTTTTGAATCTCTATGCTTTGTTATTAAACTGTATAACGTTACGCTATATATCAACTGCTTACACTGTTTTTATTTGAATTTGAAAACGAATAGCTCTTAAAGGCCAGTATCGAAGAAATATGTTGCGAAAAGCACATGCGCGAAATCATTACTAAACGGTTTGAAACATTAAAACAGCAGCATCGTATTTTGTCCTGTACATTTTATTCTGTTTATGCACATGTCAATAAAAATAATATTCTATGTTATAACTCTTTCAAGAATCGACCATAAGATAATTGAAACAATATATTAATTTTACGGTTATTTAATTTTCATTTTTTATGGCCCCGCCATATAATGGCAAGGGCATATAGTGTTACCCTGTTCCGTCATTCCGTCATTCCGTAATTTCGTCCTTCCGTCATCATCAGTTTCCGTTCATTATCTTAATAACCATTGCACATATTGAACTCAAATTTGACATATAGATATGTCATGATAAAATACAGGTCAAGTTCAAATTTGGTCATGGTTTGAGTTGGCAGAGTTATGCCCCTTTTACTTTGAAAATAATATGAAGTTTTCAGTTTCCGTTCATTAATTCAACAATTGTACAACACATTCAACTCAAACTTGACATATGGATACGTCAAAGGAATGCGCAGGTCAAGTTCAAATTTGGTCATGGTTTGATGAGTTACCGGTATGCCCCTTTCACTTTGAAAATAATATGAAATTTTCAGTTTCCGTTCATTATCTCCCCAATGGTACACGTATTCAACTCAAACTTGACATATGGATATGTCATGTAAAATACAGGTCAAGGTCGAATTTGGTCATTGTTCGACGTTTTTTGACAGAGGAATGCCCCTTTTACTTTGAAAATAATATGAAATTTTCAGTTTCCGTTTATTATCTCCCCAACAGTATTACACATTCAACTCAAATTTGACATATGGATATGTCAAAGGAATGCGCAGGTCAAGTTCAAATTTGGTCATGATTCGATGATTTTTTGCAGAGTTATGCCCCTTTCACTTTAAAAATAATATGAAATTTTCAGTTTCCGTTTATTATCTCCCCAACAGTATTACACATTCAACTCAAATTTTACATATGGATATATTTTTGGAATGCACAGGCCAAGTTCGAATTATGTCATGGTTCAATGATTTTTGGCAGAGTAATGCCCCTTTCACTTTGAAAATGATATGAAATTTACAGTTTCTGTTCATTATCAACCCAACAGTGTTACATATTCAACTCAAAATTGAAATATGGATATGTTAAAGGAATGCACAGGTCAAGTTGGATTTTGGTCATGGTTCGATGATTTTTTGGCAGAGTTATGTCCCTTTCATTTTGAAAATAATATAGATACATCTTAGGAATAAGCAGTTTAAGTTGGAATTTGTTCGTTGTTCAATGATTTTGGACAAACTTTTCTTTCCTGAATGTTGGAAAAATTTTGAACTTTCAGTTTCAGCACTCATACTTTTGTGGAAATGTATATAGCCATTATTTTGGCTACAAATATGCAATATGCTATTTTCAAAAGGTTAAGACTGAATAATTTCAGTGCCTTGAACATTGTAATAAAAATGGTTTGTATTAACATTGAAAACTTTTAAGGGCTTTGAACATAGAATGAAAAAAATAATTTGTGCAAACAAATTTGGAACTATATATTATAACATTTGAAATTTGGCTGCATGTCGGGGCATCCGTAGCATGATGACACATTTCTAGTCTTTTATTCCATTAGATATAGCTTCATACCCTTAAACAATAATTCTAATTGCTGAAAAATAATACTAACAATATTGTTATAAATATTATTAACCATATTTCTGGTTTTGTTATCTTAACTTCTAACTTAACAATGGTAAGGATTATGAGAAACAATCTTAAATTCAGATATAACAAAACAATTATAATAGATAAACGAAAATCACAAACTCGGTTCTCGTATAAACATGTTTCTTTTGTAAATGAATCACTGCAAAACAAAATACTCAAAATTCTAAGAATAAAATATAGAAACTGAAATAGGGATATGTCAAGTGCATTTTGTATCTGCAATCAATTCTATTTGTATAATGCATCACGGTTTTAAGCTTTAATATCGTTGATAAGATTGAATTTTTATATTGCATAATTCATTTTCTAATATAATATATTTCGGAAAATTAATAAAAGACAGAACGTACGTAAGCGCCAGGAATGAAATGTTATTATAGTTTCCATGTATATACCATTAATGGTATTCATGATTCTTGTTCAGAAGATCGATTTTCAAGTTTTAAGATTCGATTTTCAATAACTTTCTTTCAATGTTTATTTCAACTTGATATGTTATAGAGTTCATAAACTGCAAAATAATGAAACGAAAATAAATAAACGAAACTTGTTGCATCACCATGGCATAATCACAAATCCTATAAAATAGTTGTCATTAAACTTTTTATTCTCCGAGATTTTCAGCTGTTAGAAGATTAACATTCTGTTAGTGTTTGTTTGTGCAAAGTTAGAGAAACGCCTTTGGCTTCAGCTTCTACTAGAAAGAAGCGAATACATAAGAGACATACATGCATTTATGTTTTTCTTCATTTATTCCTTTTACAATTTTTTTTATTTTATAGTTCAAATATGTTCAAAGAGTTCAATGTCGTATAAAATGACATATCATAAAACAATTATTATAAGGAAAGTTTATGACACTTAAATATCTGTGCCATTTACTTTATATAACTAAAGAGAAGTGTTGAAGTAGAAGTTTGAATCAAAATCAATATTTGTCAACTGTTAGTTAATTGACGATGATAATTATTTCAGTGAAGCGTAAACCGTTTTGGTTGCGTGTTTAGCTTTTTTTGTAAATGAACACAAATCAACCATTAATGCAGAAAAGGTAAGGTATCATATCGGTTATAAGAAAACAGGATGTTTTTTTAAAGATCTTTTGAAAGTTTTGTTCATATTCATTTTCGGTATGAAACTATAAAGAAAAAAATCAAATATTATTCTGTTTTTATACTGAAGGTAAGCAAATGATAACTCATGCAATTTTAGTTTCCAGTGTAGCAGACTTTACAGAATAGATACATCACAAAGACACTATAATTTTTTATATAAATGTTTCAATCCACCAAAAACAAATTATCTTGCTAAGGGGCCATTATAATAAAATACTTTAAATATCTGCTTGAGGCATCCTCTTTTAAATGGCACCTCCTCCGCACCTTTTGTCCGCCACTTCTCGTGTTTGGTGCGCGTTTTGCGGTCGTTGGTTACGGTTATTATGGAAACTGCGTTTTGAAAACGTTGCTTGCCCTTGTTGTTCTCTAGTCTCTTGATTTATCTGCTAAATATTCAGTTTCTTTTCTCTACAATTAAAGGCGTGTCTAAGAAAGATATCGACCAACATTGTAGAGAATTAACAGCTGAAAGTTCCTTGCAGAGAATTGTATGTATCATATTCATTAGAATGTATTGCTGAGATATCTGAATAAAAATAGTGTGAAGAACGAAGAAAATCATAAGCATTTACAATATTTTATAGGAAATTATCTATTCATTGCATTTTGGAAAATATAAGTGGAATACATACATAGTTTGGTTCTGACATGGAAGTAGTGATAAATTTGTATATTGATTATTATTTTGCTATAACTTTTCAAAATTTAAAGCAGTGTAATGGAAGGCAACAGAAAGCGCTTATGTGGGGCAGCACGAAATACCCAAATATACCCAAATACACCCAAATATACAAAATATTGCCCAAATATTGCCTAAATATACCCAAATATTGCGGAATTATACGAAAAATAAATGTTTTATACTAAAAAAGTGCTGTTTTAATCATGAATACATTATACACTTTCACTAAGATATAATCAAACATACCCAAATATACATTTTCCTATCATTGTGTTTTGAACCAAAATACAGTATATGTACTCCATTAAAGCTGTTTTTTAATAACATGGACATTTGTATATGATATGTAATTTCAACAAAATTACACCTTAAAAATGTAGACAACAAATATCATATCTTGAATTAAAATTGCAAGTACATTCATAAAGAACCTATATTGTAGATAAGCAAATGTCACAACTTTATTTTCTTACAACATCTTTAAAACTGCCCATTTCAACGGAATGAATGAAAGCTTTAGCAGGCTAAGTCATATTATTTTATACAAACAAAAATAAATATTGCTATATTTGGGTATATTTGGGTGTATTTGGGTATATTTGGGTATTTCGTGCCGCCGCTTATGTGATAAAATTTGAGTAAAATAAGGAGGAAATACGTTCAATTAATTTACAATTTTAAGGAAATATCACGATTTCAAATTTATCTTGTTCGGTCTAAAACATGGTGGGCATAACTTACATTGATATCTGTCATTTCAATTGCACCGATACTATTTACATAGAATGTAATATTGCCTATTGGCTATGACGGATCGTACCATTTCTGCTTCTAGTTATAGGTTTATTCGGAAATATATTAAACCTAATTGTGCTGTCGAGACCACGCATGCGCACAAATTCTACATCCATTTACCTTCTCTTCTTAGCTGGAACTGACATGGTTAGTTTGTTATTTGGTCTGTTACCGGATACAGTATATAGTATAACCGGATTCAGATTTGCCGATCATTCTAACATCTTCTGCAGGACAAGACTATGGGTTCTTTATACGTTAGTTGCGTTTTCGATATTCTTGTTGGCTTTACTTACACTAGAACGCATGTTGTTAACCAAGGCACCGATCAGTGCTAGGAGAAGACTCACACCTAAAACATCTTTTGTTGTTTGTATGACATTCTTATGTGTACTAATTGGTGTTAACTGTCAAATGATCTATGGATTTCAACACCATTCATCGAAAGATACGATGATTGCAGAGTTTGGGCCAGAACGTTTACCTCTTCTGCATTTTCCGTGTACATATGTCAGCAGAACATATATGATATTTTTCATAGGGCCATGGGGATACTTTGTCCTGCTAGAATTTAATGTTGTGCCAGCTGCAATCATTATCATAGGAAATGTGACAATTGCAGCTGATATTATACTTAGAAAGAAACGTCTTAATAAGACACATCCTACATGTCAACTACATTTGTACCCACTGTAGATCTGCACCAACAACATACATCCAGTGTTGAATTATCTCAGGCTCAAAGAAGGGTAGTTACTGGAAATCATTTTTCACAAGGAAATGTAACAGTTGGTATACAAAACACAACAGTTACGCAAATGAACCTGGCATCTGTTAGTCAATCAAATACTTATGCAAGTAATACAATTCCAAAACAAGAAAAGCATTGATGCAAAGCATCAAAGGGCGTCCAAGCAAGAAATGCAGCAAGTGAAGATGAACTAGTACACATATGATGACAAGATATTCTTATAAACTACCAGAAATGTATACCACTTATGAATGAGCGGACGAAAGACATTGTTCATTATGAACTTTGATTGGCATGCTAGAGATTAGAATATTACTTGTTATTTCTTTATGATCGTGGTTATTAATAGCAACGGATATACATGTATGCAATCATTTATAATCCATATGTGTAACGCATGATCAACACGTACCACACATTTGTCCCTTATTATGTACATGTTATCGCTATTAGCGAAGACCCCCTTAAGGTATCTGTTCACACTTTAAGTTAGTAAAAATATGACACTGGTTATATTACCATGTTGATCATGTTGAGCATAATTGTTTATTATACAATAATTGTAATATCTATTAATTTTAATTTAAAAAAAATACAAATTTTATGAAATATTGTTTTCTTTTATTCTTTTTTGTTTTATGTGCTATTTTAATACTGAGTTTTTACTACTCTTTTTTATTAAAATTGTAAAATAAATTTTAAGAATTCAATTGTCATATTGACCGACGATTATAAGTAAAAGCTTAACTGGAAAAAGTCAGTAAATTATGGTTTATCTTTCAATATATAATATTGTTTATTCTTAAACCATGTACATGTACATTGTATTTTTCTTTATCATTTTTTAAATTATCGATCAATTGAATAATTCATAAAATCTAATTTGTAACTTTGAATAATTCCTCGCATCTTTACTAAACACGGATAACAAATTGAATAATTAAATAAAATGTTTCAAAGTTGATAATGTCATTTTAATACCATAAAAAATGTACCTTTTTCTCAATTATTGTACATATCACGGATTTATATTACATATAAATCCGTGTACATATTTATTGTTTTTATCTCATATAGATAAAATGAAACATGCTATTGTTGTTTTTTTTCCAATTGTAACGATATCAAACATCTACTCCAAAATCGGGAGAGACCGGACAATAAACGTGTGGTACTATTCGCCGGTCACTAGTAAATCCTGGTCAAAATAGACCGGGAGAGACCGGCATTTACCGATAGGAGTGATAAAAAGATATATCTATAAATAGGTTTTTGGAATATTTAGGTCATCAACTGATCATTCTAGGATACATGTACAACAATAACATACCATGACATGATAACCGACTGTGTACTACAAAATGATAAATAAAAAACCCCGAAGAGCGCGATTTATTGACGGAAAAGGTTATTTCATTTGTAAATGTTTGCATTGCGAAAATTCATTGTAACATATCGCGACATTTCATTCTTATTTAATAATCAAGCACCCTCATACCGATCGGAATTTTCGGCTTTTATTATGACCGACTAAAAGGCTCGAGAAGTTGCTGTCGCCCTTTCACAAAATCTGATCTCATTCCATAAGAGCGCCGCGCTTCGGCGCGGACGCCAATAAATGTCCAGTTACCATGTACCTTCTCAAAATAATCGACCTTCTGCTCATATTACAACAACAAACGCTAAGACACGTTCGCCAAGCCGTATGTTATTTACTTTGAATATATTTTTCATGGTAACTTCGTTTCCGTTTACATGTTACAGTGTTGCAAAATCACAGATTAGTGACCTGAACGAAAAAGATGTTTCAAGATGGCAACTTTTAACAATCATTGTACTTATACTAGGATGGTGTAATTCTACCTTTAACTTTTTCTTGTATTTTGTGAGTGGAACATTATTTAAAAGAGAGTGGGATAGATTAGTGCAGTCAGGAAAATCAAAATGCTGTAGGTTATTCAACAGATGAAAAGAAAATCAGTTTTAAATTTAATAATGAAGGAAACATATCGAATGTTGAAGACAAAACTGCAGTTACTGATATGAAATAAAAAAGGACTTACAACAGTTACAACAGCGGTCAACCAGACTCAAAATACAGTTTTACGCATTGTTTTGTGTCATACAAATTTGCGCACACTTACAAAAATATAATAGCTTAAAGAACAGGTTGAAGCTTGTTTGCAGATTGTTCTAACCGAGTGAGCTATTTACAAGGAGTTTATATAAGATTTACAAAGACGAAACTTGGGATCTAGCGTATGTTTTCTATAAGCTATATCCGAGTTCGTTATACGAGAGAACATTGACTCTTGGCAAATATAAAATAAACTTTTGTTCAGTTAGATCTATTTGTTTGTTAACGTTTTTTTACTCGGATTTCAACACATTTTGTCCTGAAATGTTTACGTCAGTCCACCTTACTGATTCTCTGATAACTTACCATCAGTAAGCAATTATTCTGCAAGAGAAAGGCTGTTAATATGATTGTTTATTCAGCCTTGAGAGACAAAATACCATTGAGACTAAATGCCGTTCTAATGAGCAGGAGAAATTACGCTGACAACATTCAAAATAGCGTTAGTCTTTTTCATATTTATCTGTCATTAATAGTTAACAAGTCAAAGCCACTTTCATGTACTGATTTGAAAATTGATTTTATAACAAATCTATTAGTTATTTCATCATTTATGACAGTTATTATTGTGTTTTAAATTTAAATTACAATTACTTGTGTTTCTGTAATGTTTTGACAGTATCATTTATTTATTAAATGGAAAATATCTTAAAACTTTAAAAGTCTTTGCACTTTGAATTTTCGTATAACAGAAGTAAAACGGAAATTATCAGCTTTTTTTCAGTACTTCCGATTGACAACTTCTTGTACATTGGACATTTGGCACTAAAACAGTTATTGAATTGCTAACTGATATTGGGAAATAAAAACGCAAAATTAATGTTTTATACTATATTCTATATATCTAGCTTATACATAAGAGTTCAAAATGCATTTCCTTAACTTACACAAAATAAACTAAAAGTTTATTATACATTCGGGGGAAATAATAGATACAGTGAAATGTACAAGGCAAGGTATCACAATTGAAAATAAAACGTTTTACTTTTGCATAACTATTATCTTAGAATTCAAAATGAAATTATCAACCAGTGTTTCTGCATAATGAAATAAATCGTAAAAGTAAAATACTTTTATTCTTGCCGGTTTGCATTACTGGACACACGTGATTCTTCTTATTGAATCTTTGTATAAATAAAGTGAAAAGATGAAATAAACAAGATTTAAAAAACATTGTTTTAAAATATTTTAACCAACACTCTCGAAGTTTATTTATTGAAATTTGACGTCACGATAACCAGGCGCTTGATACATGTTAAGGTAATATCTATTGAGTATGAGGCGCTTGATAGCTGTTCCGGAAATAACAATGATTGTTTCCATATCTGTGTGTTAATACTTATTCGTGTAAAGTTTCTTCTTAAAAATTAAGAAAAAAGTTTAAAATTATTTTCAATTATATGAAAATTGTGCCCGATAGAAAACACCGGTAGAAAGCGCTTTAGATTTTGGTACATACACCTTGATAATCAAGTTTGTTCTGATAACATATCGAGAATGAATATCAAACAGAGTATTATATATTTAACAGTATTTTTGAAACAAAAGAATTTTGGTTATGCAAATTTGCTACGTTTGATGGCATTATTATAGACTGTTTACTGGACTATGCTATGTAAAAAGTCCTAACAATCCCCCAAAAATTACTATAACATGGCATAGTTGCAAAAAAAACCCCAAAAAAACCCAGTCCTTGAACAAAAGCCTGGTCGATTTGCAAAAAGGAACATGTTACTGTTATACCTAATGTATCTCTCTCAATATTAACCACTATTGGCAATGAATTATTATTGGTTGCAGTTTCTGACATGATGACTGATTAAAGTCGGCCATCATAACAAAGAACGGGTTTGTCAATGTCAACCAAATCGCTTTGACTAGATGAAATATCGTTCATGTTTTGCCAAACCGCTTTGTCTAGATGAAATACTGTTCATGTTTTTGTACGGTATATAAAAACAGAAGAGGTGTATTATTTATACTTGATATTCCTCTACTCTAAGCCCATCTAAATTTTGTTTAACGAGAACATTTGTGTCACTCCCTTGATCCTCTGCGGCGTCGAGGTGTCTCAGCTCACTTCCGGCCACTAAACTTACAAAGTCTGTTGAGTATGTGTGTTAAGTAAGCGTGATATAGCCGCAAAAACAATAATAAAAATTAAAACGCATTATTTAATATTAAACTCATGCTAACAATTATAAATATGTACGGCATTTGGGAATTGCTTAATCTAATGTTGCTAGAACTTGTTGCCCAACACATTTGCTTTTTGTTATAAACATTTGTATATCATTTTACATGTAATTGCTGCAATGAAATATGTCTAAACTAATTGTCTCAATCAACATTATTGTATAAATGAAACGGACGGTAACAGATAAAACACAATAAAACAATATTCAAGGCAAACGTTATGTCTGTTACATCTTGAACCGCTTTTAATGATAATTATTTACTAGTACCTCGGATATATGCTAGCTACACTACCGGCTGAAGCATAATGATCCGAATCCTCATCAGGCACACATATTTTCTGCACGCCTTTCATGAACGACTTAATTAGGATCACCACCTTTACAGGTTTCGTACAAAGGGTTACAGAAAATTGTAAGTGTTGAATCACCCGCTGCCATTTGCGCCTGCAAATTAAGACACGTTTAACATACTTCCGTAAACAAATTTATTATGAAAACATGTGGTTTTTTTTTATTATCTAACAATTTTGCAAAGAAAAGGAAAGGGAGGGGCCTCACAAGTATTCAGAAAATCAGAAAAAAAATGAAATTCGCATAATCGGTTTATTAATTCTGTTTACAAGGATGACATTAAATGCAATTTCTCTCAGGATCCCTAGCACCGTATATAGCTGTTTTAAAGCCTCTACACTATAACCATTGTAAATAGTCAGACACATTACAGCTACCACAACACTCTCTATACACACAAAAGTGTAAGCTAAACACAACATGCTTTGATGTTGTTCGATACCATACTGCGGTCAGGTCGAAAACAAAAGGGATCGACCGAATAATGAAAAGATCACTGTAGTGATCATGAAAGATATATTTTATGCATTTATCTGGCTTTTAGTGATAAAAGGCAACTCTTTAAGTTGCTACCATATAAGTTTAATTGATGATGTGTTCGTATAAATATTAGAATTATAGCTTTCGAATTGCTGAGACAGCTCGTACAATTATTAAATATTTAAAGCCTTTGCTAGGAAATATGATCGGATAATGTAAACTTTTTGCATACATTTGTTGCTTTCAATTAAATTTGCATACTAAGGTTCAGAAAGGCCCATCACCTTCCATTGTTCAAACCGACTTTCTTCCATACTTCTAATTTAATATGCTCTCCATTAGAATAAGCCAGGGTGGTTGCTGACTTTGTCCTAACAAATAGGTAGTAACAAGACTTGTATTTATTGCACAAGTTAAGAAAAAAAAACATTAAGATAATTTTAAGGTATCATATTTTCAATGAAAAGTGATATACTCACGTAAACAGATTATTTAGATCAAAGATTTGAATGCTCTGATTAATCATTTAGAAAGACGGACGTGTTCGTCCGTCCTGCTGTAATGCTAGCCTACTGGTCGTGCATGGAGTGACAAGAAAAGAAAAATGTTCGAGCACACGTATCCTATGAACACATTTCTAGTTGCAATGTATATCTGTACACCTACATTAATAAATAAACTCATTAAATAAGTATGGGCTAAAATTCTATAAAGCTAATTATTGAAACAAATATATTTCATAATTCTAGGGTTTAAAAATGCATGCCTCCATATGAGCCACAATTCTTAAAAAGGTCAAGCTTAAGACTTAAGGAAAAGTAAAATGATTGAGGATTTAATAAATCATTGATATGTAATGTGAGACTAACTGATTGTGCAGTATTAATAACCACATTTCTACCGCGTGCCTAACACAGTTAGGGCTATTTTTGAATATTTTGACCTCTTTTTGTAAATGTATGTGGAGTATAAGTGCCGGTTTAACAAACTGACGGTTATATAGAGTATATCATTTATTAACTGATATAATATTACGCAATTCAATTTGTAGAACACAAATCCTTCATTTAAACTTAGTATTTTTGTCCTAGAAAACTGAAATGTAATATTCTATTTTATATTTAAAAATAAATGTAATATTTGATCGCAAACAAGTTGCATTTAAATTCTCTGTTTGACAGGGATAAAAAGAGCGAAGTCACCAAGTACAACATAAATTGCTAGTAATAATTAATAAATCATTGTCAAACAACGAGAGGATACTCCATATATACAGTATGATATTAAATTTATGTATTCCTATCCAGAAAATCGACGTTTTTTTATATCTTTTTAAAGGAAATTAATAAAATGCCTAATTTTGAGCCATAAACTGCAAAATAATTAAATGAATTATATACAAACATGTGGCCATTATCTCAAATTTTGTACAATGGATAAATATTTGTTAAATTCTAAATTTAACAGCTCAGAGATTGTTACATGTAACTTAAAAGATGATAAACATTTTGTCAGTGATTGTGACAAATTATAAATTTTAAGCCTCAGGAAAATGGCATAATAGCATCATATTTTACAAGAAAGAAGCAAATTTATGATGGACACACAGATGCTTCTCTATGTTTGTCGTTGAGACATTTACATTTTGTTTTGAGAAAAAATTATTTTGTAAAACATGTCAGATAAAATGAAAATTACATAAGAAAATTTAATTTCAAGAAAACTGAATTAACTAAAATGCCACCGCAATATCATACGTATACTGAAAATTCCATGCAGGCGTTTAACTAGATATCATATTTACGCTCGTAAATTATGTTAAGTATCGTATCTACATGGAAGTTGGCAGTAATCATTGCGTACTGTATGAGCACGTTTTTTGTAATCAACACAAAATGACCATTTGCTACGAAGATACAGTATTTTATTGATTCTTAAAGACAACCGTATGACGGTTGTGAGATTTTTTCAATGTGGAAGATATTTTGTTTTCAGAACCACCATCGTTCTTCATATTAAATATTTTCTTTGAAGATCCAACTATAGTCAAGGGTGTAAACGAAAAGATAAATATATTGACAGCTTTGCAAAAGATGTCCAAATTGCTATTAGCTATCAAAAATGAACTGAAAACTATTCAAAGTAGATTCCCAAGATCATAAATCAGGACGCAGAACAGAAGAAGTTTCTAAAAATGTATAATTTAAATGGTTGTCACCAATCCATAAAGAAATCTTCAACTAGCGTTAACCGGCAAGTTACATATACCTTTAGTCCAACTTGTATTAAAGACTTCGTATTTTACACCCTTACCGCTATAAAGTTCATGCTCTTGGCAACAAACATAAATGACCAGTTATTTACAATTTTAGCAATTTGAAAATAGATAAGGCTGAGCTATTTCTGCATGGATAAACATGTCTCTTAAGCCGCACTGAAAGTTTTATACTATTAAATGACCTTTTTTCTTAGTTCGTAATGTTAATTATTTTGCACATGTTGGGAGTACTGCGTGTTTCATATAGACCGTCCGTGCATGTGGTTGGTTAGTTTTTAAATTCTGTTTTATCGAGACTATTGGTTTGATTATATCTATATCACACCAATATTTTCCTTGTTTAAAACAAATCTCTACATTTCTTAAAAATGTTGGTTAATTTTATTTGTATTCAACTTCGTTCTGTAGATTTTCCTTATGTGTACATTATCTTTTATTGTGTCCGTATATAAAAGTAAAAGGAATGATAATTGTTTAAAATCTGTTTTTCTTTCTTTTCCATTTTAAAAGTGCAACGCACCTAAATTATTGGTGAATGCCTCTAAGGTTATTGACAATCGTCAAAATATAGTTCAACTGTATGGCAGACCATTTTAATGTGAAAAATGTTTTGTTTCCGAAATCATCATGACTCCTCTAGAGATCCCACAAAAAAGTAATGCGTAAAGGGAGATATAAAGCTTTTCACCGTTTCGCAAAAGTTGCACAAGTAGCTTTTAAGTTAACTTGAAATTCGTCACTGCTGGTCAAAGTATTCTAATTAACCGTACTTATATCGGTGAAGAAATTGTACAATGCAAACAGTTGTCCATATTTGTCTTTTAATGTAATTTTTGCACATGGTTCACGAATATAACCATGCAATCAAACATAGATAGGATTTTATTAGTACCATGAAGACCGACATATAAGAAATACATAAGAAATTATTCATAAACCTGTCGATAATCATGCCGCGCTTGTCTAAACATAGACACTCAAATGTTCTCAGTATGCTCAGAGCCGAAATTGGGTTGCCGATGTTGCAACATCATTGCGCTCAATCCGCGATTGTTCCTCTTCGCGAATGAAACCGATATAGTGTGAATGATCTTTCTAGACCAGGGCAGCCAGCGATAACAACACTTCGACAAGACGTCCACCTCCGCTTAGTACACAGACGTCTCCCGTTCTGACCTCCTGCTAGACGAACGATTGATATCCGTGGGTAAGTGTTATACCATTTTGTATTATTTCTTGATATTCAAAACATGTATGCACTAACTCAAAAGAGTGATTGATTTAACACTTGCATTTTAGGCTATCCGTTAATGTTGAAACTATTAGATGTAGGTCTCGTGATGTTTGTTTACATAGTCACAGACCAAAGAAGGGGTACATTTTGACTGAAGAAATGAACGACAACACAATACTTGTTTGGGCTTGTAGATACTATTGCTTGATCCACAGTCAGTGGTGAGCTGATCTCTTTCCAGATGAATCCAAGTTCAATGGCCGTATGTGAGAGTATTGCGTGAGAGATGAAGGGTTCATCGACAAATGTAAACAGAGGGTTGAGGTTGAGAGGTGGTGGTAGCGTTCATTTTTTCAATTGCTAAAAGAACTATAAAAAATATTCACTGTAAACTAGAATAATAATATCTGTCATATATTACGGTTCGGACCGGAATATCCGTCCCGAGGTGACCTGCCCATTGGGCGGTAGCGAGGCTTGCCGAGACCTACATCTAATATTATTGGGCGGGTTACCGAGGGACGAATATTCCGATCCGAACCGCAAACATATGTCAGATATTTTTTCTTGCATATTCTACAATATTCAATTATAATTTAAATTCTTTATCTTTATTTTCAACGGAAATTTATATCATTACAGTCGTAACTATTTTCTTACAACAGCGTATGAAATTGCAACTTCATTCATAACGGTAAAATGACGTCATCCTAAGCGTGCCATTGTACAGCACGCGACTCATCTAGCACCCCCATGCCAGATGAAATTTCCGGCATGGGTAAAACACACGGAAACGCCAGTCTGCTATGCAAGAATACTTGTTCACTTCAAATTTACATGAATTCTTCTGGGCAGAAAAATCTAAAGTACAGTTTCATATTTCCTTTTTCTGTTTTCAAAAATTTCTCAAAAACCATCACAAATATTTACCTCGAACTTGAAATACTTTTTGAATATTACTGGCAAAAAGTTCTGTAAAACAACAGTTTATCGTAATTATGCCCCTTTTTACTTTGTTTGATCAGAAATAGTCTTTGTTGTAACCATTTCGAAAATCGACCATCAGATCATTGAAATAATATGATTTTACGGTTTTTAAATTTAATAATATTTTTGTAGACATAGCTTTATACCTTTTAAAAATGATTTGATTGGCCAATACATAATTTTAACTACATTGTTGTAAGATTTATTATTCTTGGTTTTTGTTATTTTAACTACTATAACAATAGTTAGGATTATGAGTAGAAACAATCTTAGACATAACAATTATAGTAAATAGATTACAATCGCACACTCGGTATGTTTGAGGCTGTGCGTTAGAGGTTAAGAAACGTGTTATGTCTTTCACGCCCCTAATACAGATTCGGACAGAATTCAATGTATTCAAATGAACGTTTCCGAATGATTAAATTCAAGTATCATTTTATCAGATTTATATAACAACCTAATGTAGATGACTATTGTTAATTATTTCGTGAATGATGTTCACATGGATAAAATGATTATATATTATTTCCTTTTATCAGTTTCTTGTTTCGTATTTATTTTCAATTATTTACTTTTTTTTTGCTCTTTTGAATTGAATCTTGTTTTTTTCATAATTAACCCTGTCATAACTACTCGTATATACATGTTTCTTTTGTAGATGAATTCATTGAAAAGAAAAATTATAAAAATGTTTATTATGTAATAAATCAGACCTATTCCGGGCAAAGTGTTCTTCCATTTGCCAGTGTTTTCCCTTATTATTTGTATTTTTAAAGTTACTTGAAACGTTAAGGGATATTGCATTTATTGTATAAGAAACCTATTTTTCTAAATGATATTCAAATTTTATTTATGTTCTTTTATGTTATTTGACGAACAACAACAAAAAAACTCAAATGATACAGAACACGATATAAAATGTTGGTAGTCTCAATTGTAGAATTACATTAGCTCTTTATTACTTTTCCAATAAATATTTATTTCATATTTCAAATGCCATTTCAAATTTATTTCAATATTAATATTTAACGAAACTGAAATAGGAATAGTTCAAGGCATAGACAAGGGTGTATTTTGTATAAGCCACCAATACTATCTTTATGATGTATCACGGTTTTCAGCTTAAATATCGTTTTAGAAGATTAAATTTATATAAATGTATGCATGATATTTTTTCTAATATATTTCGGAAAACAAATGTCTGATATATTTCGGAAAATTAATAAAAGATAAAAGGTAAACGACAGAAAGGAAATGTTACTATGGTTTCCATGTATATACCATTTATGTAATTCATGCATTCTTGTTCAGAAGATCGACAGTTTTTAATAACCCTCTTTTAATGTTTATTGAAATTAAATACATTATAAAGGTCATAAAATGAAAAATAATTAAACGAAAATTGTTGTTCCATCATGACATAATCAAAACTCCTATACAATAGTTATTGGCATAGATTTTTTTATTCTTCCCGATATTTTCAGCTGTTAGATGATTAACATTATGTCGGTTTTTGTTGTGCAAAGTGATCATTTAAAGTTAGAGAAGCGCCTTTGGCGTCAACTTCTACTAAAAAGTAGCATATACACAAGAGACGCATTCAGACGTTTCTGATGCCTTTGATTCTTTTACATTTTATTTTGAATTAAGATATGTTCAAAGAGTGGTGAAAATTTTCAAACAAAATGAATAAAATGTCTTAACATAAATCAATTATAATCAGGTATGGTGAGAATTTTTATATAATGAACGATTCGTGTTGGAGTAGAATTTGAATAAAAAACAATGTTTGTCATCTGTTAGTTAATTAACCATAATTATTGAAATGAAACGTAAACAATTTTCCTTGCGTGTTTAATGAGCTCATGTATTTTTTTATAATGAGCACAAATCAACCATTTGCTACGGAGAAGGTAGGTATCATATCGATTATAAGAAACAAAATGACTTCTTTAAGATCTTTTGAAAGTAAAAAAAACAACATGTTTTGTTTCCGATATCACTATGATTCCTCTTACAGCATTTTCTTTCTCTAGAGATAAACAGCAAAACATAAAAAAAGAAACACATGCGATCTCCCATGTATAAAATAACAACAAATTAAAGCTTTTGATGTTTTGTCCAAGACTTCCATCTTGAACTGTTTTGCTATAATGAATTGCAGATGTAATGGATTAGTTTGCCCACATATGTGGGTATTCATGCAAAAATGATGCCATATACAGAGAAATTATTAATTTTATAGAAGTAACGAACTTATTCAGCGTCGTCTGTATTGTGGGTTCACGTTTGCCATCCATGCACATACTCAATCAAACCGACTCCGAAGCATTTTCAACTTTGCCTTGTTAATCGTTTTTTAAACATACATGTACTTTTAAATTCTTAAGTATACCAGAGACATAGATAACAGAGATAAGCAGATCCTATATACTCCATTGAAATATCACTCATGCCTATCAAAAAGTGAAAAATTAGGCATTTTGTAGAAAATAAAACTTAATGGATGTACATTTGATCCTTTAATATTATATACCATTTGAAAAGTAGATCTTTTATATATTGCTGCATGTTAAAATATTGGTAACTTTCCATGCCTTTTACTTAGAAAACATAGCAGAACATACCCACTGAGCCAGTTTTTTTCGTCATATTAATAGTTTTGTAGCAACAATTATTAAGTAGTTCCCTTTAAAAATTGATGTATCATTTATTTAAATGGGAACTGTAAATATTTTAACCTGCAGCCATAGACAAATGCATAATCTTTCAGAAAATATATAATTTTACTGATTTTGATATCTGGTTAATAAGTTTTACTTGCTACAAGTTTTAAGTTTAGCAGGCACGCGTGATATTGTAACTGGTTAGGAAGTTGCCTATCTCTGTTATCTATGTCTCTGAGTATACAGTATATCGTCATTCAGTTTATTTTCGAATTCTTTTGTGTTAATCTATAAAGACCAACTTCCAATATCATTCTTAAGTATTATTATACTGTATGTAAGCGATAGATAGTTTATGTCATTTCTAGTTTTCACTGACTGTAGCAGACTTTATAGAATGGAGACACCAGAAAGAAACTGTAAGAATATATTTATTTTTTCGGTCAACCAAAAAAATGCAATATTATCTATCTTGCAAAGAACGTTTATAAATATAGACAAACTTTTTATAGCTGCTTGATGACTTTCAATCAAACAATCATTTTAACTGCCCCTCCTCTACTCCGTTTGTCCGCCACTTCTCGTCTGGTGCCCGTTTTGGTTTCGTTGGTTAAGGATACTGTGGAAGCTGAGTTTAGAAATCGTTGCTTGCCCTTCTGTGATTTATCTGCAAAATATTCAGTTTCATTTCTCTACAATTAAAGGCGTGTCTAAGAAAGATATCGACCAACGCTGTAGAGAATTAACAGCTGAATTTTCCTTGCAGAGAATTGTATGTCTACATATTCATTAGAATGTAATGCTGAGATGTCTGTATAAAAATAGTGCGACGAACGGAGAAAATCAGACGCGTTTATAACATCTTATGGATTATATGACATGATCTTTTCATTGCATTTTGCAAAATATTCGAGAAATACATGACATATTTTGATTCAAACAGGGAAGTGCTTATAAATTTGTATTAAAATTATTATTGTGCATTTTTCTAAATACAAAGCAGTGTAACGACAGGAAACAGAAAGCGATTGATGTGATAAAAATTGAGGTAAATAAGGAGGAAATACTTTCGGTTATTTGACAAAATAAGTGTGGGAAATATCACGATTTAAAATTTATATTGTCCGGTTTTAAACATGGTGGACATAACTTACATTGATATCTATAATTTCAATTGCACCGATACTATTTACATAGAATGTAATATTGCCTATTGGCTATGGCGGATCGTACCATTTCTGCTTCTAATGATAGGTTTATTCGGAAATATATTAAACCTTATTGTGCTGTCAAGACCACGTATGCGCAAAAATTCTACATCCATTTACCTTCTTTTCTTAGCTGGAACTGACATGGTTAGTTTGTTATTTGGTCTGTTACCGGATACAGTGTATAGTATAACAGGAATCAGATTTGCCGATCATTCTAAAATCTTCTGCAGAACAAGGCTATGGATTCTTTATACGTTAGTTGCGTTTTCGATATTCTTGTTGGCTTTACTTACACTAGAACGCATGCTTTTAACCAAGGCACCGGTCAGTGCTAGGAGAAGACTCACACCTAAAACATCTTTTGTTGTTTGTATGACAATCTTATGTGTACTTATTGGTGCTAACTGTCATATGATCTATGGATTTCAACACCATTCATCGAAAGATGCGATGATTGCAGAGTTTGGGCCAGAGCTTTTTTCTCTTCTGCATTTTCCGTGTACATATGTCAGCAGAACATATATGATATTTTTCATAGGGCCATGGGGTTTCTTTGTTCTGCTAGTGTTCAATGTCGTGCCAGCTGCAATCATTATCATAGGAAATGTGACAATTGCAGCGGATATTATACTTAGAAAGAAACGTCTTAATAAGACTCATCCTACATGTCAACTAAACACTGTAGATCTGCACCAACAACATACATCCAGTGTTGAATTATCTCAGGCTCAAAGCAGGGTAGTAACTGGAAATCATTTTTCACAAGGAAATGTAACAGTTGGTATACAAAACCCAACAGTTACACAAATGAACCTTGCATCTGTAGAGACCGTTAGTCAATCAAATACTTATACTAGTAATACAATTTCAAAACAACCGTCCAGTTTCCATACACCTGCTCAAAATAATCGACCTTCTGCTCATATTACAACAACAAACGCTAAGACACGTTCACCAAACCGTATGTTATTTACTTTGACTATATTTTTCATGGTAACTTCGTTTCCGTTTACATGTTACAGTGTTGCAAAATCACAGATAAGTGACCTCAACGAAAGAGATGTTTCAATGTGGCAACTTTTAACAATCATTGTACTTGTACTAGGATGGTGTAATTCTACCTTTAACTTTTTCTTGTATTTTGTGAGTGGAACATTATTCAAAAGAGAGTGGGATAGATTAGTGCAGTCAGGAAAGTTAAAATGTTGTAGGTTATTCAACAGATGAAAAGAAAATCAGTTTTAAGTTTAATAATGAAGAAACATACCGAATGTTGACTTCAGAACTGCAGTAACTGATATGAAATAAAGAAAGACTTACAACAGTTTTGCTGTCAACCAGCCTCGATATATAGTTTCATGCATTGTTCTGTATCATACACATTTGCGTACACTTACGAAATTTCAGCTTGAAGAACAGGTTAAAGCTTGTTTGCAGTTTGCTAAAACCGAGTGTGCTACTAACAAGGATTTTATACAAGATAAAGGGAAAAACTTGGGATCTAGCAAACCGAGATATACGCTATATTAAATTCGTTATACGCGAGAACAATGACTACTGGAAAAATAGAAAATAAAGTTTTGTTATGTTCGATCTGTATGTTCACGTTTTTACTCGGATTTCAACACATTTTTGTCGTATTTCGCTTTGTCGGTCGACCTTACCGTCTTTCATAACTTAACGCCATTTAGAAATTATTCTGCAGGCGAAAGGCTATTAGAATGATTGTTTGAGAAGCCTTGAGAGACAAAATGCCGTTGAGACTCAATGACTGAAATCAATGCCGATCTAATGAACAGTTTAAATTACGCTGGAAACATTCATATAATAGCGTTAGCCTTTTTTCATATTTAATAATAATTACTGATTATCAACAAGTCAGCAGCATTTTCATACTGATTTGAAAAAATGATTTTATAACAAATCTGTTAGTTACTTTAGCATTTTAGGCAGCGACACTTTTGATTAAGCTAGACTTTCCTGTGAGGTGAAGGTTAATATATATTTCATCCACATAAAACTCATTAAGGGCTCACACAGACAGAAGATATCAACAGCAAACGGTCATATTTTAAAGTAAGTAATGTCGCATAATATTACCAAAGTTTGAACGTGGAGGTATCGGGTTGAATGTGTTAGCCCTTAGTCAGTTTTTAGGGTTAAATCTTGATAAATCTTCACCAGTAAGTCTAGCTTAATCATATATTCTACGTTCTCGGCTAGATATTTGTATATCCATTATGTTATATCAAAGTAGTATGTATACTTTGAATTACAATTACTCGTGTTTCTGCATTGTTTTGACATTATCATTATTTATGAAATGGGAAGTATCCTAAGACTTTAGTAATCATTTCACTTTAGTTTTTCTAATTACAAAAGTAAATGGAAATTAAATTAACTTACAGCACAATTTTCAGTTCTTCAGATTAAAAACTTCTTGTACATTGGAAATATGACTATCATGTTGAGAAATAGTTGATATACATTGGGAAATAAAAACGTAAAGTTACAAGTTTTTATACTATATTTACATATCTAGATTATACATAACGGTTCAAAATGCATATTTTCTTAACTTACACAAAATAATCTAAGTGTACAATACAATCGGGGAGAAAAATAATAAATACAGTGAAATATACATGGTGTCACAATTGAAAAAAGTTACTATTTCGTGAAAAGTGTCTTAGAATTCTAAATAAATATGTTATCAATAAATGTTTCTGCATAAAGAAATAAATCGTAAAAGTAAGGCTCTTTGATGCATGCCTTTTTAAGTTATTAGACTCGAGAGATACTTCTTATTGAATTGTTGTCATGAGTTACATATTATGCATATAAACGTCTGTATAAATCAAGAGAAAACATGAAATAAACAAGCTTTTAAAAACACTGTTTGAATGAAAAATATTTTCAACCAACACTCTCCATGTTTATTTATTGAAATTTTGCGTCACGAAACCTGGGGCTTGATACATGTTAAGGAAATACCTCTTGATGACGAGGCGTTTGATAGCTGTTTCAGAAATAATAATGATTGTTTTCATATCCGTGTGTTAAACACATATTCCTGTAAACTTTTTTCGTATAAATTAAGAAAATAGTTTACAATAGTTATATAAAAATTGTGCCCGATAGGAATCGCTTTACATTTTGGTACAAAAAGTTTGATATTCAAGTTCTGATAACATATTGAGAATAAGTATCAAACATGGTATTATGTATTTAACAGTATTTTTGAAAGAAAAATGTTAAGGTTGAGCAAATTTGCTATGTCTGATGGTATTATGACAGACTCTTTATTAAACTATGTTGTGTATAAAGTCAACACAATCCCCCCAAAATGACTAAAATTATCTGACGTAGTTGCAACTAAGTAAAAACTAGTTCTTAAGCATAGCTTGATCAATTTGCAGAAGGAATATATTATTGTAATACCAATTGCAAACTCAATATTAATCACCTATTGGCAATGAATTATCTACATGATGCCTAAAGAAAGTCGGCCATCATAACAAAGAAAGTGTTTGTCAAAAATGGGGACCAAATCACTTTGTCTAGATGAAATATTTGTCATGTTTTTGTGGTGTATAAACAGGTGAGGTGTATTATCTATACTTGATGTTCCTCTTCAGTAAGTCCATCTACACTTTGTTTAACGAGAACATTTGTGTCACTCCCATGATCCTCTGCGGCGTCGAGGTGCCTAGGTTCACTTCCAGCCACTAAACTTGCAAAGTCTGTTGAGTTGGTGTGTTTAGTAGGCGTGATATAGGTGCTTTCATTGTTTTTAGCATCGCTACTGTAATGTAAATGTAAGATACAAAATCCAACATGAAAAGAAAATAAATTCAAATGCATTATTTAATATTAAACGCGCGCCAACAAACATTAATATGTACGGCATTGTCTCATTGTCCACAGGGAAGGGCTTAATCTAATGTTGCTTGAACTTGTTGCCCAACCCATTTGCTTTCTATTATATGCTTATCATTTGTGTAATATTTTACATGTATTTGTTGCAATAAAATATGTTTCAACTAATTGTTTCACTAAAGATTAATGTATGAATCAACAGAAACGTAGAAAATAAAAAAAATCTTTCTCTAGGTCTGTTCCTGGACACGATAAAACAATGCTTCATGACAAACGTTGTGCTTTTTACAGCTTTAAATGGTTTTGCTTGATTAGTTACCAAGGATATATGCTAGCTACACTGCCGGCTGAAGCGTAATGATCCGAATCCTCATCAGGCACGGATATTTCCTGCACGCCTTTCATGAACGACTGAGGATCTTCACCTTTACAAGTTTCGTACAAAGGGTTACAGAAATTGGTTGGCGTTGGATCATCCGCCACCATTTGCACCTGCAAATTAAAACACGTTTAACATACTTCCGTAAATAAAATTGATTATGGATACATGTGTTTTACTTGATTATTTAACAATTTTGCAAAGAAAAGGTAGGAGAGGAGCCGGGTATCAAGGGGATGAAATGAAATTCGATTAATCGGTTTACTGATTTTGTTTGCAAGGGAGACATTAAAATGCAATATCTTTAAGGCTCCCGAGCACCGTCTATAGCTGTTTTAAAGCATCTACACTATAATAATTGGAATAATGGTCAGACAAATTACAGCTACCACAATCTTTATACACATGCAATATTATAAACATGATGTGATGTTGTTCAATACCATACTGCGGTCAGGTCGAAAACAAAGTTAGGGATCGGCAAATAATGAGAACCGCACTGTACAGTAATCATGAATTATATTTCATGCATTTATCTGGCTTTTTGTGATAAAAGGCAACTCTTTTAGTTGTCTTTAATGCTACCATATAAGTTTAATTTATAATGGGTTCGTATAAATATAAGAATAATAGCTTTACAATTGCTGAGAAAGCTCGTGTAATTATTAAATATAAAATGTTTCTGTTCTGTTCAGTATTTAAAGCATTTGCTAGGAGATATGATTGGATACTGCAAATTTGTTGCATACATTAATTTTTTTTCCAATCAAATTTGCATATAAAGGTAAAAAAGTCCTTTATCTTTCCTTGTTCAAACAAACTTACTTCAGATGCTGGAGGAACGGAAAATGCTGCTGGGATTTCAACATGCTCTCCATTAGAATAAGCCACGGTGGTTGCTGACTTTTTCCTAACAAACAGATATTTACAAGACTTGTATTCATTGAAAAAGATTAGAAAAGCATTTTAGCGACTTCGTCGAATTCTGCTGAAGCCATTATTAGATGGCGTGGAAAGTTCTTTGAACATATCACTCCCGTGAAATCAAACAAAGCCTTAAACGTTTTCAATTTTGCAGTATTTGGCGATGCTGAAGGTTTCTATCTTAACTACATGTGAATTTCATATTGCGATTATCATCAGAAAACTAACGTGCAACAAGGAAGAAAGAAGAACTAATCTTTGCAACAAGGAAGAAAGAAGAACTAATCTTTGCAACAAGAAGAACTAATCTTTGCAACAAGGAAGAAGGAAGAACTAATCTTCGCATATTAGTTAAAGTTGTAAAGCTTGGAATCAATTGACAGTAAATAGCTTTTGAATTCAAGAAAACATGTCTTTAATAATATCTTACGGGAAAGTTATGGAGATACTTTCTAATAAAGAAACCAAATTACAATGTAGTAATAAAGGAAAGTAATTTGGTATTGAGAGAATAAAATTAGTTTTCGATCTAAATAATGGCATTTATTGTAAAGTTACGGGAACACGTTTGAAAGAAAAATTGTCTAAAGGAAGGATGCAATATACACAAATGTATTCATCTATCAGTTATACTGGCTGTAGCGGGATTTACAAGAAAATATAACCGCAAGACGTTTATTTCAAATTAACAAATAACATCAACAGTAACATTTGTAAATTCTAATTATTCAATATGTGAATATCGCGAAATGACTTTTTAGAATCCACGCAAAATTTAAATGCTTGATTAATAAAAAATGATGCGACGGGCGTCCGCCATTTTGTTGCTTGGTAGACATATTACAATGCTCTTACAGAGCCATGCGGGGCGCTTTGGGGAGTGTATTTTTGGCGGTAAATACTGTTTTAGTATAAAGTGTGTGTCAACCCGCTGAAAATCTAGAAACTTATTTGCATTGTGATAATAGCAGATATTAAGACAACATACCGTCTTCGCTTACAAATCAGAAGAACAACAATAAGTAATCCTGCACCAAGAATAAACACAACCACTGTAGGTATAACTATTGCCAACAGTCCTGAAAGAAAATGAAAAAATATTGAATAAAAATGAATAAACGAATGATATAAATAAATAAACTATTTATTATTGAATGAATAAATAGTTGAATAAACAAATGAATAATATGTTAATTGCTAAATTGATCAATCTTGTATCCGGTAAATGCTTCAAGTGCAACATTACTTGGTTCAAATATTTTTCAGTATACAATGTATATATATAAAATGGAATTGTTGAACATTCAATGATGATAGATTTTATTATTAGTTTGTACGTCTTTTCCCGCCGATTTTAACACATTTTAGACCATACCTCGGCGGGGGACTTACCTGGATAACTAACCAGTAATAGTAATTACAAATTTCTGCAAGTGACCGACTACTAATCCCACATGATTTGCCAAGGACAAATTTCGCCTTGTCCGACGATCAAACCAGCGACCCCTGGATTACGAATTCGATTAATTCGCCTTTGAGCTAAGCGGGCTTTGAGCTTAGAGGGCGTAGTAGATTTTTGATATTTTATTTATCTACGTAATTAAACAAAAAAATCCATGTAACATAATTATGAATTAAGTTGCAATCTTTGTTGATGAAGATAACATTACTTGGGACATCTTCTTCACTCGTAAGTTTCTTCGGTTCGACATGCTCACATAAGTTGCCGCTAAAACCTGCAACATGAAATATCTGTTTGATATAAGGTTTTAATATTTTTTTCAGAACAATACATTTAGAAATACACACCAGTTAATCATAATTCAGCAAGAGCTATGCACATATCTTAAAAGTATATTATGAAATGCACCAGTCAATTGCAATCACGGCCAAGCTACCCCTACAGAAGGGTTGTGGATTGCAGGGGAATTTTACTTTCCATATGTCCCCGCACTTTTAGATCAATGCCAGGAAAAGTGCCGGTGAGATTGCATACCGTAGTGGTGCCCTTAACAAGAAATTTACGAACGGGGAGGGTGTGATTACAATTTACCAGTAGTGCATAAAAGAAAACGCTTCTTAATAAAATAGAAATATCATTTGATAGAACATGACAATACAACGCACAAGAAAAGTTGATTTGGTTCTATCACATATTCTGTAATTAAGACTCGCACTCGCAGTCTAAATAAAGTTTATCTCCAAGCAATTAAAGCGCGTATCTGATCATGTAAAATAAACTGTTAACTAACCATCATGCAACAATTTACATAAATAGACATATTAAAACGTTCTCGCATAGTCACGCGATTGTCTGACCAGATTTTTAAGTGGCGCAAACAGATCGAGACAAACAAATGTTGGAGCACCACACTAAATATCGTATTTCAGTATATACCGGACAAGGCGCTTGAATGATTATCATCTCACCTTTTTATCCGCAAAAAATGCACTTTTTGACGGCAAATTCATCTCCGGACACCGATTTATTGGCGGCCGCGCCGAAGCGCGGCGCCCTATATGGAATGAAATCAGATTTTGTGAAAGGGCGACAGCAACTTCTCGAGCCTTTTAGTCGGTCATGATAAAAGCCGATCATTCCGATCGGTATGAGGGTGCTTGATTATTAATTAAAAATGAAATGTCGCGATATGTACAATGAATAGCGAAATGGCGAATTTCGCAATGCAAACATTTTCAAATGAAATAACCTTTTCCGCTCTTCGGAGTATTTTTATTTATCATTTTGTAGTACACAGTGGGTTATTATGGTATGTTATTGTTGTACATGTACATGTATCCGAAAGCTGTAAATAGAATGATGAGTTGATGACCTAAATATTCCGAAAATCTATTTATAGAGGGATGTACTCCTATCGGTAATTCCCGGTCTCTCCTGGTTTATTTTGACCGGGATTTACTAGTGACCGGCGAATAGTACCACACGTTTATTGTCCGGTCTCTCCCGTTTTTGGAGTAGATATTTGATATCGTTACAGAACAGAACAAATATTTTACAGATAAATAAGCTTTTTTTCCAAAATGAATGTTTGTCACTTAGTTTGGTTACAATAATTAATAAACACAGACCAACTCTCACATTTATTGATTATTATTATTATTATACATGAACATACAATTCGAAAAAAAAAACAACAACAATAGTGTGTTTTATTTTATCTATATGAGATAAAAACAATAAATATGTACAATAATTGAGAAAAAAGGTACATTTTTATGGTATTAATATGACACTATCAGCTTTGAAACATTTTATTTAATTTGTTATTCGTGTTTAGTAAAGTTACAAATTAGATTTTATGAATTATTCAATTGATTGATAATTTAAAAAATGATAAAGAAAAATACAAATGTACATGTATATGGTTTAAGAATAAACAATATTATATATTGAAAGATTAACCATAATTTACTGACTTTTTTCTATTAAGTTTTGACTTATAATCGTCGGTCAATATAACAATTGAATTGTTAAAATAGTAGTAAACGTAAAAACTCAGTATTAAAATAGCACATAAAACACAAAAAAGAAAAGAAAACAATATTCATAAAATCTGTAATTTTTTTTATTAAAATAGATATTACAATTGTTGTATAATAAACAATTATGCTCGACATGATCAACATGTTAATATAACCAGTGTCATATTTGTTACTAAGTGTGAACAGATACCTTAAGAGGGTGTCTTTGCTAATAGCGATAACATAATAAGGGACAATTACACAAGTGTGGTGTTGATCATGCATAACACATATGGATTATAAATGATTGTATACAATCATGTATATCCGTTGCTATTAATAATAATGATCATAAGGAAATTACAAGTAATATTCTAATCTCTAGCATAGCTAATAATGAACAATGTCTTTCGTCCGTTCATTCATAAGTGATATACAATTCTGGTAAAAACCAATTAACCATTGAAAAGTTTATAAGAATATCTTGTCATCATATATCTACTAGTTCATCTTCACCTGCTGCATTTCTTGCTTGGACGCCCTTTGATGCTTTGCATCAATGCTTTTCTTGTATATGATCTTTAATGCAAAATGCAAGAATTGTCGAAAAAGAGCGATATTTTACTAGATCTCCTTTGTGATCATGATTGTCAAGCGTCTAGAGATACTGCTCCAACACTGTCGTGAGTTAAAATCAAAACAAATTTATATAGAGATTACCTGGCAAACATATACAGGAATGTGTTCCATTGTGAAACAAGATACATTCACCACCGTTCCAGCATGCGCATATCTTAGGTGCCCATTTCTCTACCTCGGAGGCTATTTATGAATAAAGGACAACAAACATTAACAACCAAACTTAAACTGATGTTGACAAAACAAGAATATTCTCTTTTCAACAGATAAACTAATCGGCTTGACGAATTTAACAATTACACTCTTTGTAGAATAAGAATGCTTCAACATTTGAACTTGAACAAAATATAGTTGAGATTATGTACAATACAACACAATACAACAATACAGTACAGTACACTAAACTTCACTACAATAAATACAATACAATGCAATATTACAGTACAGTACATTACAGTTTGAAACATACAAATACAATACAAAACAATACTACAATACAATGCAATACAATAAGTACATCACAGTACAATACAAACAAATACAATACAAAACCTAGCCTGGGATTCAGGCGTTGATATTTTTTGCTTATTCATAACATACGCGCATCATACTCGATCGTCATAGATAACGCAACATCTCTGGTTTTGATAGTATCAACGCCTGGGGAAACCTGCGGGGTTTCCCATGTAATTATCGGCTAATGATTAACCTATTAATAGACCGATTAGCACGTGACCAACAAATTACATGACTAAATCGAAATCGAGGCAAAGATGATGAATGTTGCACTAACAAAGTTTGCACTATTACCCTATGCTACGACCGGATGTAAACAATACGTTCGCACAGGGCATGCGCGGTGGTTAAATCCCACCCATTTTATTCGATTAAATTCTAGATCAACCACTACTTTCGGTTTCAATTTTTCTGACAAGGAACAGTTTGAGTCAACGTAAGTGTTAATTTTAATTTCAATGTCCAAAACTTTGCACTACACGGCATAATTTTCATTACATATCCGGTATTATCATCGTCATGGTGGTTTTTATTCCAGTCGGTCAAAATGACGGTACACATTTACATGTAAACAAACAGATTTAACTTCTCAGACAATTTAAATAAGGAGTGGACACACGGTAAACTCTGTTGCAACGTAAAGTATATTCATAAACCTGTTTGAGAAAAATTGTCTCCGTGTTCAAATAAATTTCAAAAAACGGGAAAAAGTCAGTCTTTTACCGATACCCTGCAACAGAACCTTATTATTCTGATGAATTAAATTGACTTTATAACGCTCGTATACAATTATTTATTGATCGATTTTCATTACATTTATTTTGTAATACCTATCATTCAATATGCAATCAAACAAAACCAAGTTTTCCTACATTCAAGGAAACTGTTAGTTAGGACGAGCTTTCAAAACGAACAGGTAGCAATTTCCAACACGCTTACCGAAACTCCAACATGGCGGCTCATTTGCATAATTTATTCATAAACGCAGGAGCATAGAACTTTGTTAGTGTGTTGAAAATTTGACGCCATTTACTATTATTAATTGCGTCCAGCACAATTCTCCGATGCTCACAAACTTTATCCAATTTAACTAATCAAACCTGTTGATCAAATTCACTCATCATGCAATAAACTTTGTCAACAAGTGTTAGTTTTAAATCGGAAAAGGTGTTTTGAAAGCGAGACTCCGTAACTGTTCGTTGAGCTTCGGGTCACTTCGTGGAAATTCCGTTTCTATTTTTAGAAACTTGTTTGTCGTTGCATGAGTTATCGTTCTTTAAATAACACCCGTAATTTTCGGGGTGTATACTAGGTGGCGCTTCGATCGAAAATCGTATTTCCCCAGGCTGTCGATTTGCCAAACAGAAGCACATAAAATATCGACAGACTGAAACCCAGGCTATACAAAACCATACTAGAATAAAATGCAATACAGTACAATACATTTAAATGCAATACAATACAATTCAGTACTATATCTTCAGAGAAATAACGTTTGGGAGACAACGATTTTGCTCTATCGATTTTAAGTATGATGAGAATTCCTACTTTGGCAAGAATTAATATTGTCGTTGCAAATAAAATTATTGTCCTACTGATGGCCGCTTTGGAGAGGTTACACTGATGTACAGAAAGAATTGGCTTAATAAGTCTGAAATGCTTCTTAAAGTGTAACCTCTGTCAATAACACACGGCTACCAAAAGCTATTCTTACCAAACACTTTTCTACAACAGGCTTTGACGATGATACAAAACAGAAATATTTTTTTAAATAATTTAAAAATTACCAAAAAATTCTGTCAGACTATTATGTCTCAGTGTAAGGAAAAGAACCACGTCGTGTTTCAAATGCTAGACCACTTAAAAGCTAGATGTCCTGTTTTGAAAATACATTCTCCATCTATGTGATAAAAAATGCAAATAAATCACAAACCAGCATCACATGTAAAGGTGTTTTCTCCATCAAAAGAAGTACCATCCGGGCATGCACACGAGTATCCTCGTGGTTTTAACAGGCATAAGTGACTACACATTTCACCGTGCCTCGGGCATCTTGGTTTTACTGTAAAAGTAAATTTACTATGTACGAAAATCATTATAAATTATACATATTTAAGAATGCTTACCAATTAAATATAATATACACAAAACAATTTTCGTGAAATGAGCACACCAGGATGTTCTGCGTCGTATTATGAAAATTCACCAAACAAATGATCCCTGATCAATTAAGATCACTACAATTAAATTCAACCAACTTCAACAAATCAACAAAACTCCCTTCAAAACAACAAATTCTCTTCTAAAAAAAACAACAAATTTTCATGAAATGAGCACACCAGGATGTTCTGCGTCATATTATGAAAATTCACCCAACAAATGATCCCTGGTCAATTAAGATCACTACAATTATATTCAACCAACTTGAACATATCAACAAAACTCCCTTCAAAACAACAAATTCTCTTCTAAAAAAAACAACAACAAAAAAAAAAACGCTACTCACTATAAATGTGCCTTCCCTAAACTGATGTCAAATCTCTCCCAAAACTCACCTATCTATTGGACATTTACATGTAGAAATATATATGCACAGCAACTAGGTTAAAAAAACCTGTTCATTGAAATATGATACACGTCAACGTTTCGCTGTAGGAAGACATTAACTTGTTGTAAAAAAATATATCTACATTGAAACTGTACGATTATTCTGACAGCCCCTACTCAAGAACACTCTACTGTTTTCAAACAAATGAATAATCTACAATGTCCCTTTTCAGGTATCCAGTCTTCTAAGGTAATCTGCAAACACGTTGACCTTTATGCATATGGGTTCGTGTATTGTCTAACACGAATTGGCGTTTTGTCAGTCAACTCAATCTTGTGAAATTCAAGATCTGTAGTTCCATGAACGTCAGTACAAATATCCCCAAATTCTTGAAGCAACACATTTACTTCTGATTTTTGTTTCTGACTCTAAAACCATTAAAATCTGGAAACAAAGTGATCCCTCGGAAGCATTAATCACAACAAAACCATAAAACCAATAGATGGTCGGGCCAGGTTGGTACCCATGGCAAAAATAGACATTGATACACCTTATTATAAGGATGAAATAGAAGCTATGGTTTTAGAGTCAACAATTTGTGACTTAGTCTTAGGCAATATTCAGAGTGTACTTGCTATGCCAAATGAGAAGTGGGTTAGCCGAGAAAAAATAAACATAGAATCTGTTGATACTAGAGCACAGGCAGAAAAAGAGAAGAAAGCAATGAAACCTCTTAAAGTTCGAAAGGTCGAAGATAACGAAAATACGGTAGATATTCTTAAGAAAAAACAATCTAATGACAATACTTTACAGCGTTTGTGGCAGTATGCGAGAGAAAATAAGATCATGAAAACAAAAAGTGGTAACAAATTTAGATATGAAATAGAAAAAGATGCGTTGTATAGAATATTTGAGACAGTGAAAGGTGATTTGAAGTCTGAAACAAGACAAACAGTTGTTCCTAGTATAAAATATCATAAAAGAGCTATGTCATTAGCTCACGAGTCTATAGTTGGTGGGCATTTGTCTATATGCAAGACTTAAGACAGGATATACTCTAGTTTACACTGGCCAGGCATTCTAGTGATGTAACTAGATTTTGTCGTTCCTGTGATATTTGTCAGAAGACGATCCCCAGGGGTAGACTTCAGAAAACTCCTTTAGGTGAAATGCCTAATATTGACACTCCTTTCCAGAGATTAGCAGCTGATTTGATAGGGCCAATATCGCCTGTATAGGAAAAAGGAAATAGGTACATATTAACTGTAGTTGATTATGCTACTCGTTACCAAGAAGCTGTTGCTTTACCAAAAATAGAGACTGAAAAAATAGCCGAAATATTGTTAGATATTTTTGCAATAGTAGGTTTTCCATCGGAAATATTTTGAGGTAGTCAGGTCACATCACAACTCATGGAAGAGGTTTGTATACTTGTAATCCTAAAATGTGCAAAGAAAGACCTAAGGATTGGGACAGATATTTGTCTTCGGTTCTCTTTGCATACAGAGAAGTTTCTTAGTCAAGTAAAGGGTTTTCACCATTTGAGCTACTATATGGCAAGCACTGACACAGAGACACATAATACGTATGAGTACGTCCTAGATTTGAGAAATAGGTAAGAACAAACATGCAAGATTGCTAGAGAGAATCTTACCAACCCACAAGAAGAGTGTAAACATCATTATGATAAGAAAACATGACCAAGAAGTCTTAAGAAAGGAGACAAAGTTTTATTGCTCCTGCCTTCAACACACAATAAACTAATGTTACAATGGAAAGGTCCATTTGTTGTAAGTGAAGCAGTTAACAAGTTTGACTAAGTTAACAAGTTTGACTAGAATGTAAAAGTAGGTGATATAATTGGGGTGTACCACAAAAATCTTCTGGTTGAAGAAATACGAAGAACGAGATGATAGGATTTGTGCGAGTATACATGTAATAGAAGCCTAAAGTAATAAAATACTGGGGTGGTCGATGATAAAAATCTTTAAGAACTAGTAGAAACACAGGGTAGAAAGACGTTCAGAGATGTAAATGTTGATAATCAATTATCACTCGAACAGAAATCAGAAGTAAATGTGTTGCTTCAAGAATTTGGGGATATTTTTACTGACGTTCCTGGAACTACAGAAGTTGAATTTCACAAGATTGAGTTGACTGACAAAACGCCAATCGTGTTAGACAATACACATGCAGATTACCCTAGTAGACTCGATACCTGAAAAGGGACATTGTAGAAAATTCATATTGTTTGAAAACAGTAGAGTGTTTTCTTGAGTAGGAGGCTGTCAGAATAATCGTACAGTTTCACTGTAGATATTTTTAACATCAAGTAAATGTCTTCCTACAGCGATACGTTGAAGTGTATAATATTTCAATGAACAGTTTATTTTTAAACCTAGTTGCTGTGCGTATAAATGTCTACATGTGAATGTCAAATAGAAAATATGTGAGTCTTGGGAGAGATTTGACATCAGTTTAGGGAAGGCACACTTAAAGTGAGTAGCGCTTACTTTTTTGTTGAAAGTTGAAGGGAGTTTTGTTGGTTTGTTGAAGTTGGTTGAATTTAATTGTGGTGATCATAATTGATAAGGATTCATTGGTTGTAATTAGTTGTTTTGGTTGTTGTATTTTATTTTTGTTGTTGAGTTATATCTGTTTGGTAAGATATACTTGGTTGATATTGGTTGATGTTTGGAGTAATTTTATCTGGTCAAAAACAATTTAAAAATTAAAAACTGAGCCTGGTTTGGCACTGCTGCAAAAGGCAAATTTACTGGTGACATAGGCTTATATAGAGATGACAATGACTTATATAGTGGTGGAAAGGCTAATATACTGGCGACAAAGGCTTTTGGTGGAAAATGCTAATTTACTGCTGGAAATGGCTAATTTACTGCTGGCAATGGCTAATTTACTAGCAAGGCTAACAAAGTGGTGGCAAAGGTCGACAAAGGCTAATATACTGCTGACAATGGCTAATATACAGGTAAAAAGGCAGATTTACTGGTGGAAAAGGCTAATCACTTCCGGTTCAAGCTTACGTTAAATGATCACAATTTTTCTTATGTTTTTATGTAACATATTACTTGCATGTAATTTCACATTTAAATTCTTTAAAATAATGAGATAAAGGAACTCTTCAATCTTTCTATTCAAATGTCATACTTTCTAAGTCTTTCCTGAGTCTATGGAACAGCCTCACTCCGCTCGGGTAAATTAGTCCTGTCTGAAGTACAGTCGAGTTCCCAAAACCAAATTTATCCATATAATGTGCTGACCCATTCTTCTGAGAAACCCAGTAAATCTTTGACTCGAACACATCTAAACTGACCGGACTGTATGCTGAAATTGTATTGAAACGAGTAACATTTATATGCCTAGAAACCTTACAAATTATTTCAGGGAGAAAAAAAACTTGACCAAATTATATACATATGAATAAACTGAACAAGTAATTTCTTGAATTCTTTTGTTAATTGCAATATCAATAGAAAAGCACAGCTGGATAGAATAATAATAATAATAATAATAAAAATAATAATAATAATAATAACATTAATATTAATAAATAATAATGATGATAATAGAAGTACATATGTAAAGACTGTTATATTATTGCCAACATTAATTCATATTTGATGAAATAAAATGGCACATTTGGTAAATCACAAATCTAATTGTCAATATAATTATTTCATTTGCAATAAAATAGAATCTATAAAAATTTACAAACTGCCATCTTTTGAATGATAACAATATAGTTTTACTGAAAAGCTGAATTGATTTAGTGGCCTATGTGTCGGGCGTAATTTGTCAAGTAGCAAGACATTATTGTATCAATCAATGGTAAATAAAAGCATACATATTTAGTTTCTTTAGCGAGTTTCCTTTCAAAACGATTTTTATTTGTGTGCATTATCTAAATAAGGAATCACTATATCACTAACGGTGTTTGATTTCTTATCCGACTGCATACAAATATTAGTTTTTTAAACAATTTTTAACAAATAATCATACTTATCCAACCTTTTTCTATAATTAGGGCTCTCTCAGAACCGTCAAAATTCATCGACTCAATGACACCAGACTTATAATCCGCCCAGTACACCCTGTCCGACATTGTATAGTCTATAGTAAGTGCAGACGGGCGTATTAGACGAGTGGAGATGAGCGTTTTCCGGTTCGTTCCGTCCATCCACGACTGCTCTATGCGAGGTTGTTTAGGATTTCCATCAGTCCAGTACAACAGTCTGTAAATGGTTATGTGAGTAAGTTTAATTAGTTTTATACGTATAAAAATGTTAGATAATCATTGTTAAACAGTTAAAGTATAAAAACAATAGTATATGCATATCTTGACTTACTTTTGTCTTACTTTTGTACATTAAAAAAGGAGGCACATACACGTCCGCGCGCGAACGCACGCACGCACACATCTGAAGAATGCCATACTTAACACTTTGTGTACAACATGTATTTGTATTTTTATGTACATATACGAAAAAAAGGTAATTAGACAGGTATAAACCTAGAAAAAAGTTATTTAGATATGTGAATACTTGAAAAAAGCTACTAAGGCATGTAAATACATTCTTAGAAAGAAGGATATAAATACATGTAAAATAAACGTAAAAAGGCTATTTAAAAAAAAGATAATATGTATATAATAGAGACACAAATGGGCATATTATTATGGATGTGGCAGCAGTAAAATTTGTTAAAATTATGTTAAGGATTAGAAGCATATAACATCATAAAAATAGTCCTATGATTTCATTATCTTACATTACACTGTGACACCATGCGGTAACGGTTTAAATTTCATTGAAATAAATTGCGACTGCTTTCTATTTATGAAAAGAATCTAAAGTAAATCAATCTTCGAAAACAAAAATGAAATAAACCTATATTTTGTATTTATAGCAACAGATAATGGATAATTCAAAACTGTATTGAAGGACAATGAACTGGTTAAAGTGCTACGTCTTTAATTCATGAAAGTCTTTGTAAAATAAATCGGAATAAAACTTTTACCCATATTTTGGATTGACGGCAATAGCTAATGGTTCATATATATCAGATATCAATGTATGTTGGTATCTGCCATCAAACAAAGAAACGGAAATACTGTGTTCTTTGACATCGGTCCAATAAATATTACTGAAATAAATAAAGGAAACATTATATTTCCTGATAATAACAAGTGAACAAATGTCCTTTGAAAATATAAGACAATGCCCTGTTGTAAAATATATATTGTTTTATTTCTAAATAAGGAAGGCTGTAAAAGTTTTCAGCTAAATGTTTGGAAATTAAAGTAGCTGTCTTTTAATATTTAAATGCATGGCTAGTCAGCGATCTATTTGACATTGTATTGTTAATGGAACTGTAAATGCTTAGTTCTTGACGATAAAGCAAATATAATGAAATTAGGTACTAAGTAATCGTCTAGAAGAACTTTTTTCCTCGAAAGGAAACATTATGAATTAAAAAAAATGTTCTATATCAATTAAAAAGTTAAACAACACCAAACAAAAATATTTTGTTTATCAAACGTCAAATGACAACCAAAGTGATATAAATATTAATTACTTTTCAACCCAATCGACGGCAATGCCGTAAGGTCCAGAAGTACGGACACCGATGTTTTGTGGCAACCCAAGCCTGTCATTCTTGTTTGTTATCGGAGCACGAAATATTCCTCTGAAACAAAAACAAAAATCAATAAATAAAAGCAACAACAAAGAAATTACTAAACTAAGAATGAGAAAAAAACACAAATTAAAAAAAAACAAAAAAAAAACAACAAAAAAAAACAAAACAAAAAACACTAACAAAACAGCAATAAAACAACAACATCCCAACAAAAAAACTACAACAAAATAAACAAACAAATCAAACAATGTTTCAAAGTCAAAATTATAACAAAAAGTTTATCATATAACTATACCTTTTAGAAAAAGTAATTTTACACAACGTTGTTTTCATTTAGATTTTGTTTTGGTTTTATTCATTTGACCGGTTTGCATTCACAAAATTATATCATTTTTGTGCGTGAACAATATGTTATATACTGTCTTGGTTTCAATTTTCACTTGATCACCAGACCGCGTGTCCATTAAAGGACCTTTGAAACATAAAGTTTACTTGTTAGATTGGTCTGTCCAATAGAGAAGCTCCTTTTCAATATCAATGTCGATAGACGTGACCGAACTTCCGGCGATTACCGCCCCTGAATACTCTTTTTTATCCGGTTGAAAACGTCGAATTTCCGTTAGGGTCGAAAAGAAAAGGGATCGACTAACTTCTGCAAAGAAAATGTGCAATCGTTTGGTTGGTTATTATATAAAATTGATTTATGTTTGTAACACCTTAACAAAACTCTTCAAAAAGGAGTGTAGTATTTAAATATTTTACAGTTTAAACAAATCAATTGGAATAATCAAGAAACGTGCTGTTTTTATTATCTAGCCCACTTTAAGCTAGTTACTGATTTTGTTTTATTTTGCAACAAGGTGAGTCTAAAACAACAGAAGTTTTGAACAAATGAAATAAAAACAAAACATTCAACGAATAACCATTTCTAAAAAGAAGAAAGAATAGCTTTAATCCTGAAAAGAATTCCTTAACAAACAACTTATTTTATTTCGCTTACTCTTTGGTTTACAGTCATGACCTTGACCTTTGACATCGGTAAAACCTGCTGCACACTGACATTTAAAGGATCCCTTGACATTATTACAAAGCTGTGGACATCCGTTGCCATAGATTGAACATTCGTCAATATCTAAAAAAACAAACACAACAACAATAGCAACGAAGCCATCAATAACATATTTTGTGTATTGGTCTTTTAACTTTTAAATAAGAGAGGGAAAAACAACACAAACTACAAAAAAAGCCAACAATAACATAGCAACAACAACAACTGGACAAATTTATAGTGCTTTACTGACATAACAATTAATTCTTTTAAAAAACATAAGAACCATAATTACAATGTACTAGTAAAAGTATTTTTAAAGACATTGTTAAATTTAGATTTTGTTTAGATTTTATTCATTTGACCGGTTTGCATTCCCATAAATTACATTATTTTCGTACATTAATATAATGAAATACTGCCTTGAACATCAGACTGTATTTTCAAAAAAAGAAGTGAGTTAAAATTGTTTTTATACCTTCACATGACTTGCCGTCAGACGCGCTGATGTAATAACCATTCCAACAGGAGCAATAAAACCCGTCCTTCACCACGTTACATTTCTGTTCACATCCGCCGTTCTTTACGGAACAGGTTGACTTTTCTCCTCCTTTCGCTAAAATAATAATAAGCAATTTATCAAAAAAAAAAAAAAACAAAAAAAAAAACAGTAACTGTAAGTATTTAAACAAAATTGATGTTTACTCCTAAATTTGTCATTGTTATGGATTTGCACTGCTTTGAACTTGGAAAAAGTCGAAATGACAATTAATTTTATTATTACATAGCATGTGACACTTATTATCCATATCTTATCAAAATATGAAAAAATACCTATTTGAGCAAGATGGTAAAATTGTGTAAATGAAATAGTAAATTTTGCCATATTCTGATAATTCATTATATCTCCGACATTATATGGAATAGTTAAACTTTTCCTGAAAATCTTCAGTTCGATTCTTTTAAAGGTTTATTGTACTCATCTGTCACGCCACTTTAAATAACAGTAAGATAAGATAAAATTTGCACTTTGAATATGTACTTAATTAAAGAAATTCTCTATTGATTGATGTGATGTTAAATTACTCAAGATCAATATCTAAAGTAGACTAATGAATAGTCCAATACGATAAAATACGAGGATAAACGATATTTTTCAGTATAAGAGTTAAAGATTCTGTTAATCAATTTTTTATGGTTTTATATCATAAATATAATGCTCCATTGAAGATATGTCAATAATGTAAGTTCCAGAAAGCATTATTTGTATAGCTGTTACCGAATTTACATTTCATGTTAATAAAGGGAGGTAATTAGAAATTTATTTTCTGTAAAGTCTAAGTCAAGTTTTTTCAATAAGAAATGAACGCATATATTTTAATGATTACATATAATGGGGATCAATATTTGCAGTACATATTTTACATATTCTTCAATGTTGTAATTTGTTGAAAATTGTTTTAGAAGCATAATTTTATACATAAATAAAATTTTACTTTAGTATGGTAACAACCTTAATTACAGCATACAAGATCTTTAAGAGTTTATATACTAATAGAAAAATTATTTCCCTGTTCCCTATTGTCGTCAATGAACAAATCGTGAAGCAGTAATTCAACATTCATTAATTCAATTTGAAAATGCATCACATAAAAAACAACAACACATTTTGGCAAAATAAGGAAAAAATAAAAGAACAATCAGCCTAAAGAAATACTCAAAAGTGTCATATACAATGTATATGCATTACATATTTTGTGTTATCTTTAAATTTCGGTCAAATCTCAATTTTATTCTGAAATTTACATCAGTGCGTTTGGGTGATGTCCCTCTTTCAAGCATTTCTATGTCACCAAACCTTCAAAGGCCACTATGGTTATATTGCTCTTAAATTGACTCGATATACGTAGCAAAAATAAAGTTATCCTAACACCTAACAGGGTAAGACTGAAATGCCGGGCCTCTGTTTAAACTAATATGATTATGGACAGCTGACGCCCCTGTAGGTTATTGCCACACTCCTCCCTAGCACCGGCATAAATATATTACGAAAGTCATCACGGGCTGTTAAAATCAGTATTGAAAAAAGTAAAAGAGTAAGCTTACAGCAGCCAATTTCATCTGAAGCGTCCTCACAATCTTTGACGTTGTTGCATACACCGGAAGAAGTTATACACCCGCCATTCATGCATTTAAATTGATCAGCTTTGCATGGCGTCTGCTTCGGTGGTTTACCTATAAATCATGTTGATATCTTTAATTAATTATGATTTGATTAATTTTATATGTTTCAACTTATAAATCAATGATTTTAAGTTAATTTTGCACAGTTCTAAGTATTTGTTTAAAAAATGTATTTTTAAAGCATAATGGTATTTAGACTATTTACTTTTGGCCACAAAAAATCATAAACATTTAAGCAAACACCTACAAACAGTGGCATTATCCTCATCCGATCCGTCGCCACATTGGGTTATATTGTCACACAACTGCCATCTTTGAATGCATTTCCGGTTATTACACCGGAAGTGTGTTTTATCCGTACACGTGATCTGGTCACATGTTTCTATTTTCTCATCCGATTGGTCACCACAATCGTCATAGCTATCACATCGCCAGTGCAACGGTATGCAAATCTGTACATGGTAAAATTGAAACAATATTTATTTCTGTTAGGTACCGGTTATAGAAATATTGCTTTATATCATATTATAAAAATACATCTTGTCGGCCATTTTTTTTACTTTTATAGCTTTAATATTACTTTAAGTATCAACAACCAAGTATGAAATCTTTATTTTTTAAATCTTTTATACATGTATTTAAAACATATGTAACGTTCATGCTTTTTATAGGTTTATACTGTGTCAAATATTATTGAAACATAACATACTTTCACTTTCATATGTGGAGGGAAAGAATTTAAAATGATCAAATGTATAAAATATATTGTTTTTAATTAAAAAAAAAACAATTATGTATTACGTTATTGCCGCACTGGAATTTTTCACCGGGGCACGCCCGTCCACGAGGGTAAATGCCGGTACAGTTCGCCTCGTCCGACAAATCCGGACATTGGCCGGTCCCATCACATCGAAACGACTTGTCTAAACACTGTCCTGTCACACATTGAAACTGGTTACGTGTGCACACAGTTGGACCTATAATGAGATGTATGTAAACACATTTATCTTTTAAGTTTGTTAAAAAAAACTCCTACAAGATGGTCAAACGTCACAAAATAATGTTATAACTGGTCAGTCTTGAGTCGTCTGTACAATATGATTGAGTTGGACTTACATGTCCATCTTTGATGAAGCAAGGTTGGGCAATATAATCACTGCAGTTGCTACAACGCACAATAACACATTTGATGTATGTTAACATATAAATCTCAACACGGCACGCGTAATCTTTTATTATAACAGAGTATCTACATGATGTGATTAATTATTTTTGCATTAAGATCTTCAATGATTGTTTAACATAAAAACTTTTTTTTCAAAAGCTATAAGCTATGCTTTGTCCCGCATTTTGTATAAAATATTTGTCAATTATATTGTCGAAGCCATGCTCTGTAAATAGAACGCTGTCCGAGCAGTGCTTTACTGTGCGACCAAATATACCTTGCGCACTAACTATACAGTATATTTATATTTTAAGTTTGATAAATAAATGAAAATTATCAAAGGGAGATAACTATCTTTGAATATTGCATTTGGAAAAAGGGACGCAACTCACTTGTACAAATGGAAGGATCTTCGTCAGAGTTGTCTCCACAATCGTTGTCATGGTCACACTGCCATTTGCTGCGGATACATTTCTGATTCTTACACCTCACTTCCGTTTCTGAACACTGTCTGTACAATGGCGCTGTAATGTACATGTATATTTTTCAAAATACTATGAAAAGGCCATTTATTCATATTTTTTCTTTCATAGGACTGCCACATTGTTGATTTTAAAAAAATTCGTCGCAGTTGAACGACTGACATTGTGGCAGAAACGGAATTTGATCCTGCAGGCGGAATTTAACTTGCAGACGTGATGATATTTTAAATCCCATGTGTTTAATAAGTGTTTAAATTCTTGTAAATTATTGAAATGGGTCTTATTTCATACCAGTTATTACGTTTACAAATAGCATACTCCTACGTAATGTAAGCAGAAAGAAATAAAATGTCTGTTTAATAATTTACAATAACCATACTAAACTACAATTAATCGTTTTTAATGGTATACAGGTAAAGCTAATGAACGCGTTGACGTTCCAAGTATCTTGGGAATAATACCATTTCATTTGACAATACAAAATGATTTTTAAAAGTTCATAAAACCTTTAAAGTGATATGGAAAAATGATATTTCATAACAAAGGCCAATCATTTCATAGGAATAAGCATTGAAAAACCATATTGCGGATAAAAAGAGACCATTGATTTAAAATGTCAAATAAGTCCATTTATATGCTCATTTTATTTCAAATTCCTCAATAAAATTATATATACCATTGGAAAGCTTAGTTCTTGTAAAATTTCCATTGTGTAGTTGAAAGATATGAGGTTAAATAATAATCTTTGGTTCTGCTTTCTTATGGTTTTTGGTTGTTTGATTTTTTTACGTGTACGATGACATGACAAGTTGACACAAAAATGTATGCTTTATTAGTTAAAAAGATCATCGCTAATCACACATTATTGTGGCAAATGTTTTTTATGAGGGTCATATTTAAAGTAGTAGGTAGAAATAATGTTAAGGATGATACTGGCCCTAGGCTGCCAATTTCCACTACCTCTGAAAAAGACATCAGCACTGTCAAAATCAATGTTGATGAAGATGCAAGATATACCGTGAAGTAGAAGTGACATATCGGGTCTAAGTGCGTCATATGTGTTTCCATCTTGAAAGAAAAGTTAAAGGTGTTCGCACGTTGGATCCCGCATTCTGACCAGAAAAGGGAGCGGGTTGAAAAAGCCTCGGCCTAACTGACTAGGTTCAAAGGTCAAGACCTTCGATTAAAAGATGCCCCTTGTAAGTTTAAACATAACATTACTCACCACACATTACTGGGTTTTCATCGCTGTTGTCCCCGCAATCATTGTCAAAGTCGCACATCCATCGCTTTGGTACACATCTAAAACAAAAAAAAAAAAATGAATAAATAAATAACTAAAAAAAACACCAACAAAACAACAACAACAACCCCCCCCCCTCCAAAAAAAACAACAACAATTATTTGATCTGCGGATGAAAAGAAGTTTTATATGACCAATTAATCTTCAACTTTCAAATTTAAACAACCCCCACTAAAACATGATTTGCGTGTCTGAAATAACATTTAAACAATGATAAGTACCTCTGAAAACACAAAGAAATTAGACCTATTGCTAAACGGGATACGCAACCCTATTAATGTTTTTTGTAGGAGTTTTCTCTGCGAGATGGAAAAGGGCGTGATGTTTTTTGGGGGCATCAAAGTCATATAACGGAACAGAAATGTTGTCTGGTCAAATAAAGAAAAGACACTATGGGACAGGAAATAGTATCAAATGATTTTGAATTTATAAATTATTTTTTTTTTGAAACGGATGAAATAATCTTTAAGTATGCTAAAAGTCAAAATGATATTATACAGAGCTGTAATTCTTGGCCTGCAGAGATTTACGTGACCCTTCGTTAACAATTAAAGAAGATTTGATTAGTTAAAAACCACACCCGGTTTCAGAGACATTTTAAAAAGAGAACACCTAACATCTAAAAAAAACAAAACAAAAACTTTGTGACATTTGGCCTTCAAAGTTTGCCCGTGTTTCTCAATTTCGAAACAATACATTTTGTTGTAGATGCAGAGGTATAAAAATAAAATGAAAATTCGTTTGAAAATGGGGAAACATTGTCGAAATACAATGGAAGGTAAATAAACTTCTAAATACACTTGTGATCTTCCACATACATGTTTTTTTAAGTTTCCAGTTAATACATGTACTGGTTTCTTAATTTATTGAGAATAAAAAAAAGAAAAAGGACGGTTCGAGCCAAAATGACTCCTATATGGACCCTCTCTTAGAGTATGACTATACAAAGCAAAACATTTACCATTTTAAAATCAAATATGCCTTTTTAAGTCCTATACACATACATTTTACCGATTTATTTCATTTCAGTTCAAAGTGATCAGATCTATACAAATCTGGAATAAAGTCAGGCAATTATATCAACACTTCAGATATACCGTTTGTTATCACACTGGAAGTCTCCTGTAGGGTGACATTTTGGACAATTGGCCGTTTCTTCATCCGAGTTATCTCTGCAGTCGTCTTTCCCATTGCATCTTTGCCAGTCCGGGATACACCTGTAGTTTGACCGACATTTCCACCAGCCTTGCTTACATGTGCGGTTACCTGAAATGAGTCGAAATTTTAAAATTTCATCTTTTTGTTTGGTTTTAAGTTAAAACCACAATGTTAATTTTATGACTGCTTATTTCTAGCATTTTTGGCGGAGGGAGACGTTAGTGCCCCTCCCTCCGATCACTATTTCCTAAGCAAAATAACCGGCCTTCAAAATGCCTATCCACAATAGTGAGGGGGGAAGTGTTTCGAGCATGGTCACATTTTCATATACTTTAATTAAAGTGAAAGTCGGAATTCCAAACGTCGAAGGAAAAACTGGAAGTACAAGTAAAGCTGTGACTTAAATTAATCATCATATTTTGATTTATTTAAATAAATAATAAGTAGTTTTAAATTCTGAACTTTGATTGACTGAGTTCGCACTTGCAAAATGTGCAACAACCTACTAGGCTTAGCAAAATAATGGTTAAAATAATTCGGTTTTAGTTTGATAAATGGATACCTAATGCAATACAGTCAAGTTGAGGTGAAATTTAGCAAAATGTGGGCTAGATTAAGTATGATAATGTTAAAGTAATGTTCGGTGGTCATGATCTTTGTGGATCAGCTTCAGCAGAACCTATAATATTGAAAACATTATTCAATAAAATAGAATGTTGGAATCAAAGTTTATATGGGCTTGATTTTAAAATTTTTACATAACAGTTCCGTGAAGTTATCAATTAGCACCGGTTAATGTAGAATTCCCGACTGTAAGCGATCATATTTAACCTGTTATAAATGTGCAAGTTTTTTTCAGACCACAAACATACACAAATATATACACTTTCTCCGACTCGTCGCCGTGAAGAAATTATTGTGCAAATATGTACGAAAAACGGGTTTCAACTTCATGTATTTTTTTATTTCATTGCTCGTTAATGTTTTTAGTTGTGTACATCTTGTACACTATCATCATTATTATGTGTTTATGCCTGTAAAGACCCTTGATTGGAAATAAAAAACTATTCTTATCTATTCGATTCTTGCTCTTGAGAAATCTTTCTTTTATTGACTTTTTAATTGAAATAGAATAAGAGCAGTATGCGCTAAATAATATCCATATAAATGTCTCTTCCGCACTTCTATCTGGTATAAAATCTTTAATGAATATTCCAAAATCGATATACGTATAAGCCGAGGGAAAAACATAGTATATGAAAAAGATATAATTTCAGATCAACAAATGAAAAAATAAATTAAAAATCAGTTTAAACGTTTGATGTTTGTTTTAATTAAAAAGATTAAAATTTTGTTACACTGACAAAAATTCAATGAGTTTTTTTACTACTACATTGAAATAAATAATATTTATTTTGAAGAGATCATTCAGATTTTGCAGTGTTGGCGATTGGACATATACCTTTAATAATATTATAATATCTTTGGATAAGTGCTTAAATAAAGTCAACGCAAATTATAAATTTCTGCCTAAGTTTTGAACGTTAGTTTCTTATTTTCCACCGATTCTATAAAAGAAATCAGTCTGCCTTTTGCATAAAAAACAGGGATCAGATCAATATATTTTTATCTGATAGTATTCCATTCTGCAAGTACCATGGAAAGGAAGGAAATAGTTCATAAAAGTTCCGAATGTTAAGGCGTAAAAAATGGTCCACGGCCGAAAATTTATGAACACAAAATATCATAAACAGTAATAAAAAGAAACATTGTCAAAAATAAGTGAACACAAGACATAAGATCATATCGTAGACTGTTTATTGAAAGTTATTTTGAGTGAGAGCAATGAAAAGATTCATAAGGTGTCAAAGGCCTTGGTTGCCTTTTTTTTACATCCGACCAACAACTATAATAACGTTAATGCGTAGAAAACGTATAGCATCGTTATTTTATTAAGAACTATTGATCAAATTGAACATAATAAGAATAAGGCTGGTTTAATTTCTATTCCTTTCTGGGATGCATTTCATTAAGTGAAAAGAATTGACAACGAATGTCAGATATTTTTTTCACATAGCTGGAAACTTTAAATAATTCATTATTGAGTGATTTTTTCTATAAATCAGACGTAACCTCCACACAAAGAAAGAAAAGTAGAAAATATTTTTATCAATACCATTAGCATAATTCACCGTTTGCTGTTCATTTATTATTTAAAGAAATTCTTAAATACCGGAAAAAAGACAGCCAGCCTACGTTAGCAATATCAATATTATTTCTCACTTTAGTAACACTACGCAATATTGTTTAGGCAAACGCACATGAAACATAAAACAAAAGATCTACAAGAAAGGGCGGAAATAAATGAACGCATAAACAAATAGGTATAACAATCGCTTTTAAATATTAAAGTAAAAATCACACCAAATAAAAAAGTAAAAAAAAAACATTCACAATTTAAGTACATTAAAAGAGTGTGGTTACATATAAAATGAAAATTTTAAAATAGATCTTATTCTAACTTTGTCTGCATGGTTTAAGAATAGAATACGGTAAGATGAATATTTTAAGCAAAACAAGTGGTGTAATGCAACTCGTTTTCGAATGATCTGCCCTTGGATATGAAAATGCTGCTATTTCAAGGGCAGAAAATTCACAATGTTACAAATGCCTAATTGTTCAACTTTCATGAAGCTGACTCCTCTTGTTTATGTAAAATGTCAAGAAGTTGAAAAAAGTGCATTATATAGTTAAGTATTGTTTCATTCATTTTTACATTGTCAAACCTATGCCAATTTCCTTAGTTTAGAAATGGCCTATTTTTATTATTTCTGTTTAGTCTATTTATGAAAAAATACAATAAAGTGGCTCATGGAATTCTTGAACTATTGTATTATAGCCAATTATAAAAATAAAAAAGTAAAACCAACAGCAAAAATGAGGTTTATCAGACTTTTGCATGTGTTCCATAAAAAAATCAAGGACAGATTACTAGAAAAAAGGGGCTTAGCGGCCAGTGTTTTTAAAAATAGATTTATTTATATTATCATATTGTGTGTGTATCATGCTAAGTTTAAATAAATTATCTTATCCAGTAATCATTCTGCTTATGTATATTTAACGTTACTGTAGCAAACATCTTCAAACTCCTATTCCATATACGTGATACACCATGCGATATATAAATAATTCAATGATCAGAAAATGTAACAGTTACGTGTCTGTGAATGAATAAAGTAAAATTAATGTCTCTTACAGACTTAACACAAATTTCTACGTTAGAGTCTTGGAGTTTGTTTACGAAAACTTATTTCTTTTCTTCATATTTCCGCTGTCTTCCCAATAACTGGAATCATCTTATACCAAAAATATAATTTTTATTCGAGGAAATATATTTGAACGGAGAAGTATTGCCTTTTCTATCGCTTATTTCCATTCAAAGATTTGATTGGTTGAAATAAGCTTTAATCAATGCCAGTCATATATCAGACCGTGAGGCGTAATTGGCTTTAGATAAAGGTTTATTTGACAATTATTTGAAAAAATATGAGGGTTCATTACTGACTATATATGGCTTAGAAATTCTAATGCGGATCATACTTAGACAGAACGAGGATACTGTGAAGAATTCAATAGGAATTATTCTCCAATATTTACGTTTTAATCCTATCGCTACTATCAAATTATCCAACGCAAGGACTGAAATGTGTATTAAATCGGATGATAAAAAGTGCTTAGTAAATGAACATTTATAATTCAAATTATTGTTTCACTGTAAAACTGTTTAGACATATTCTCAATGGATTTGTCGCTAAAATAAAAATGTCACGAAAGCAAACAAGGGAATTTAATAAGTGAGTTGAATTGATATTGTGGGAAGAAAAAAAGAGGAAATAAAAAGCAAAGTAATCAATGGAAATTTATGAGTTTTCTTTTATTTGTATACTTTTACCTGATTTGATTGAATATATTTTGTGATAAACATATTCTAATAAAACTAAAGTACAGTTGAAATCATTGTTTGATGGACTTTAATTTATGAAAAAATAGTTTTTAAACAGGACATGAGGAATATTGTGACTGTCGATTTGTACCACGTTAATTGTACTGACACCGACTTTATAGAATGTCACATCGCATTCTGGATATGGCATACCATTCCACTGATACTTTTCTCCATTGGAATATTCGGGAATATTCTTAACTGCATCGTTCTATCCAGGCTACGCTTGAGGACAAATTCTTCAACAGTTTATCTACTATTTCTGGCTGGAAGTGATATGTTTTTTCTTGTATTTGGTTTATTACCGGATACGGTTCATGGTATCGCTGGGTATAAATTTCAAGATCATTCTGTCTTCTTCTGTAAGATCAGGTATTGGGCCATTTACACATTCGGTGCTTTTTCTGTTTGGATTTTAGTTTTGCTAACAGTAGAACGTTTCTTATTAACAAAAGCACCAATCAAAACGAAAACAAAATTGACCCCAAGGACGTCTTTTGTGGTCTCTTCGACAACCCTTGTAATTTTGTTATTGGCTAACGTTCATAACATTACTGGATTCAAACATTATTCGTCTAAAGAAGAAATCATCAAAGAATTTGGAAGTGATCTTATAAACTTTCCATGTACATATTCATCAAAGGAATACAGAGAGTTTCACAACGGAATTCTAGGAATCATCATTCTTGTAGTATTCAACATTCTCCCTATAATTATAATTGTTATTGGGAATATCAACATTGCTTGTGTGATTTTATGCCGTAAAAGAGGACACAACGCCGTTTACCCGTCTTCAAGATCGTCGGCAAGACAAAACATTAATGAACATAGAGGAAACGTAAGACAAAAAACTGACCAAGATGTGTCCATCTGTGCTATATCGCATGGTCAGGGGCAGAATGGGCGTGAAAATAATGAGGAAACAGTAAATGCTGTGTCGCATATTGGTGCAGCAACCGCACTTAATAACGAAAGTCAGTTCACAATGCAGCAAGATAACTCTAGAAATATTCCAAATACTGGAAGATCGAAACCTCGAAACACTTTAAGGAAGAGGAATTATAATTCTCCTACACGTATGCTGTTTACATTGACGATATTTTTCATTGTAACCACTACGCCCTATTGTATATACCTTATACTTATAAGCCAAATATATACGCTTACTGATAGAGACGTCGCTAAATGGCAACTTATAAATGTCGTTGTACTTGTCTTTGGATGGTGTAATTATGCTTTTAACTTTTTCCTGTATTTTGTTAGTGGTACCTTATTTAAAAGAGAATGGACCCGGTTAGTACAGATAGGAAAAGTTAAATTTCAAAATTTGTTTGGACGATGAAACTTATAATTGATGTCTTAACAGATATTTAAGTAATTAGGTATTAATTGGTTATTCTTTTTTTTTATAACGAAACGAGTACATTCGTGAAATGAGAGTAGGTATGATGCTATTTAATCAAAGCATCTTGTATCGTAAATGATAAATACATAAATAAAAGGAATTCAGATGGACGATGTTTGTATTATAACTACAACAATGATATATGTACAATGACTTGCAGACTTTACCTTGATATGATAAACATGAATGAAGATCTTTGTTGTCTTTTTATTCTAAATATTTCTATTTTTTATTTTATTAAAAAAGGTAGAGTGCCTCTTTTATTTACCACATCTAACCTTATCACAATATTTTGCTGTCTTTAAAGTAGAATATCAGCCGTCAAACAATGATTTCGTTAAAAAATATATAAACATGTTTCCTCCAAACAGATATTTTGAAATAACTCTTTTAACTCTTAATAAAATTCAGAAAATAACCATAAAATAATCAAACAATTGTTTTGTTAACTTCATGCAACACATTTAATGCTTCATGCATTTCAAAATGTTTGCCTATCAAATATAATATAATATGTAGCCAAACGTACAACTTTTGTAAGAATATACACCTCAGAGACGTTGATATCTAAAGGCTGATTACAATAATAATTCATCTGAAATGAAACTTGTTTTAACAAAGACATTTCCATCTGATATTAAATACAATTTTATTTCTTAAATGCACCATGAATTGGCGGCAGCAAGGCAAAATATCAAATATATATATATATATTAACTCTTAAATAACTCCCACAGAGAAAAAAAACAGTAAGAAATTAAATACAAGAAATAACAGAATGAAAGAAAAATGATTTTAATTTAAATTATTGTTTATTACGTATTTTGTCAATCTCAAACGTTGATCATCGCAGTTATCTGATTGACCACTTCAACTTGTACATAATATATACTGGCCAATGGAAATCCTTATATTCGAGAAGGAAATATTTTATAACATTGGAGATAAGAATCATTAATAAATTGCCATAAAAATAGGTACTGGTTATTTCATATTCTGATAAAAAGGATGGGAAATGTAATTTCACTTACTTTATTAGAAAAGTCTAAATGACGAAATGTGTCAAGTCAGAGATAATTTGTATCAGTGACGAAAAGGCGTCTATGATGAGAGTGTAGCTAATATTTACAGAATAAGCTTTTATTGATTGCATAACTTAATTTGATATGTTGCCCTTGGTCAGTTGCAACAGTTTTCAACAAATTTTTCATTTCCCAAAATCTTTTTATTTTATTTTGAGGTCTTGTTGTAGTTTTCAAAAAGTTACTCATTGGGCAAATATTTCGTTTCATTTGCTTTTTGGCAATCAGGTTAATTAAAATGATTCATTATTCTGTATCGAAGTCTGCTATCTTTTTACGAAATTAACTCACCTTCTACGATATTTGTTACAGATGACAGGGATCTTACATGTTCTTTATCCATTTTCATAACATAATTTTACTCATGATTTTCCTTCCTTTTACGGGATGAAAAATTTATATATTTCTGAGGCTTCAAGTGAATTGGTCTACAATGGCCATATTTTCCAAAAGGTATTTCAAATATTGATAAAAGTATAGAAATGTACCATTTGGATAATCTTGTAAATTATTGATTGAAAGAAAACGTTATTATTTACTATATTACAGACAATAATAATTCATCTGAAATGAAACTTGTTTTAACAAAGACATTTCCAGCAATTTTATTTCTTAAATGCACCATGAATTGGCGGCAGCAAGGCAAAATATCAAATATATATATATTAACTCTTAAATAACTCCCACAGAGAAAAAACAGTAGGAAATTAAATACAAGAAATAACAGAATGAAAGAAAAATGATTTAATTTAAATTATTGTTTATTACGTATTTTGTCAATTTCAAACGTTGATCATCGCAGTTATCTGATTGGCCACTTCAACTTGTACATAATATATACTGGCCAATGAAAATCCTTATATTCGAGAAGGAAATTTTTTAAGAATCATTAAATATAGGTACTGGTGATAAAAAGGATGGGAAATGTAATTTCACTGACTTTATTAAAAAAGTCTAAATGACGAAATGTGTCAAGTCAGAGATAATTTGTATCAGTGACGAAAAGGCGTCTATGATGAGAGTGTAGCTAATATTTAGAGAATAAGCTTTTATTGATTGCATAACTAAATTTGATATGTTGTCCTTGGTTAGTTGTAACTGTTTTCCACAAATTTTTTATTTCCCAAAATCTTTTTATTTTATTTTGAGGTCTTGTTGCAGTTTTCAAAAAGTTACTCATTGGCCAAATATTTCGTTTCATTTGCTTCTTGGGCAATCAGGTTAATCAAAATGATTTATTATTCTGTATCGAAGTCTGCTATCGTTTTAAGAAATAAACTCACCTTCTACGATATTTGTTACAGATGACAGGGATCTTACATGTTCTTTATCCATTTTCATAACATAATTTTACTCATGATTTTCCTTCCCTTTACGGGATGAAAAATTTATATATTTCTGAGGCTTCAAGTGAATTGGTCTACAATGGCCATATTTTCCAAAAGGTATTTCAAATATTGATAAAAGTATAGAAATGTACCATTTGGATAATCTTATAAATTATTGATTGAAAGAAAAACGTTATTATTCATTATATTACAGACCTTCCAGACCAATTCACTTTAATGTTACTTTAATTTTTTTCTTGTCATAAGTGTTGTGAATGTTGAAATTTCATCGGTTTTGTAGGAAGTATTATTTTTGTCTATTTTATTTCCAATGTGAATTATTATATTATACATATATGTGTTGTTTGTTTGTTTACTACTATTGTTTTTGAAGTAACATTGAAAGGAAATGAATTTATTCTTTCTTGTCACATGACACATTGTTCTATTGGTTCTGTTTAACTGTTTAATTATGTTTTATAACACCATTATTACCTCATTTTTGTCTCTCATGTTTATTCGTATTTTAACGGCATTGTAAGGTTAAACATTTTGTATTTAATGCCAGTATGGGTCAAGTTAGTCTTGAATATGTTATATAACGACAATTTGAGTTTAAGTTTATATATTAAATGTTAGTTAGTATTAAACGTCATTGCAGATTAAAGATGCCTCATACGTTAATTTGTATTTAATGTCATTGTTATTTCAAGTTTGTCTTAATTGTTAATTTGTCTTTAACATAATTGTGAGTTCAAATGTGTCTCATGCGTAAATTTGTATTTAACACAATTGTAAATTAAAGTTTGTCTGAAATGTGTTTTATAGTTAACGTTTTTGACGCCATTGTGAATGAATGTTCATGTGTATTAAACTTCATTGTGGCCTTTTACGTTTATCTTACACCGTTGTGGATAAAATTTGTCGTAAATGTTTATTGATATTTAACGGCATTTCGGATTGAAATTGGTATTAAATGATAATTTGACTTTTGTGCTATACTGGTGTCAGGTTTAATTTTAATGTTCATTTCTATTTAATCCATTTATCATTTAAAAATAGCGTCCTTCTCGTGACATCCTTCGTAGCCAAAATTTTGGTTTTTAAGAGATGGCAGATTTTGCTATTACTTACAGGCAGATTAACAACTAAGTTAATGTTCACTTTCGCTGCGAAAATTTTAAAAATTTTTTTGTGATTTTACAATACTTGTGAATTGGTGACGCACTCCCTAAACCTGAATGAATTTTGCTTTTGCATGGATGAAAATTGGTTTAAATTGGTATAAAGGCAAAATATTTAGTTGACTACCTTTAATGAAATCAACGTTGATTTTTTCACGCTATTTACTTTAAATTTGTGAAAATCAACTCTGCTTAAACATGCAGATTTAAATTTCCAGGATGAAAACCTTAATTTGCATTCAGTAAAAAAGAATTTTGCTTCAAGTAACAATATATCCTTTTTAACATTTTAATAAAAACTATTTAAACAAATACAATTAAAGATGGTTTTGTTATTGGGTTAAAGTTAAAGTGTAGGATGGTTAGAAAGACAGAATTTCTTGAAACTTTACAAATTAGGCCTTTGTTGATTATTGTTTTCAAAACTGTGCAATTTTAAAAATTTGTAAATTTGAGTCATAAGAGGTTGACAGAACTGTTCTGTGCTATGGACACATTTCAGTTAAAAAAGATCTCATTATAAAAAACAGAATGTAAATTAAATACTTGGGAAAACGCTTTTACCTATAAGGACTAACAAAAAATGAAATAAGATTTTGCCTTTAAATTTAATTTTTTTAATTGCATAGGGTCTTGGCATTCGAATTCTTGCCCCATCTTAGGGAATTTTTATACTCTTTTTAGATTGGGCTATTAAAAGCTCTTAATATTTAAATGCACATTGTGCCTCGGAAATGAATAGTTATTTTCCCTTCCTTAGAAAGGGCTTATATGAGTTTAATAACGTTTAAGAGCACGTTAGATGCTTATCACTCAACAAAAGTAGTGCTTAATGTATCATTTTTTGTCAACAACGACACCATGCGGGAAGGACTACTTAAAAAGGACAGGTTGTTATAGCAATGTTGCAAAGTTGATTCAACAAAAATTGGGCTAGGGAGATCCTTAATGATAATACAGAAGAACAGGAGATAAATTGGTAATGATGTAATAATACTTGTACACGGTCGTAATTAAACCGTATGACGGAACAACAAAAATTGTTTTTAAATAAATGAAGGTCATTTGCCTTCCGTGTATATAATGAAAGGTGGGGGTCTTCCTTAAATATAATGATGGGGGGGGGGTCTGTGGCTTAGTGATGAAAGTACTTGACTTCAAACCACTCTCCTCTGCTATCCAGCTAAATAGGAACGTCGGTGGTGAGGGGCACGTGAGGTATTCCCCAACAGGTAAAGCTACTATTGAGTTGGTGCAAAGTACAACCCAGCAAAACAATATGTAATGAAATTCAATGGTTAAAGGCAGGTGTTAAATAGCTAATATGATTAATAATTCATCTCAATTTATCTTAGGTATGGATTTAAGATGAAAAAATGTTTTATATTACTGATAAACATTCAGTTGCAACCCGAGGATAAGTGAGACGGAAAATGTCAAGCTTTAATTAAATTTAATTTCTGTCTCGTTTTTGCAAGCGAAATATTTGACAATAGTGTCATAAATACCGAGGGAAGGCATTTGCCAGCAAATTAATCATGCTGTATAAAAAACTAATGTTAACAGTACATGCAGTAACTTTCTAATCTCATAAAAGTTTAAACGCATCACAGCTTAAGACGCCTCTTACGATAACACATGGATAAACAGTGGCTTCTATTGGTATGCCCGCACTATTTACGACAACCCCTCAGCCACAAAAGGCATGACCGAGTTTCACTTGAGCACCAGATTCAAGATGATATCAAGCTATACAATAGCTTAAAATGTCGAAAGAATGAAAAGATGTTTTGTTCCAAATGTCATTGCAAGTGTCAATGTGTTTTCCTTGAAAATGGATAAAAATTGCCTAAACGCTCAGAAGGGGAGTCGCCTTGATAAGATAAAACCAATTACCCCCCTTAAACACTGGCGTCTGAACTCTCGCCCATTCTTGAGATCCTCTTTCAGAAATTAATTGAAAAGTGACACATCAGCTGAAAAACTTATGTTTGTAAAATGACCTTGTATCTGTTATAGTAAGAAAAAAAGAGATATGGTCCTATAAGACTTAGGTAAAGCTTTTGATTTGGTGAGCCATGAAAATAACTTCTATTCAAAACACATAACCATGGTAATAAAGCTCAAACACTTAAATTGACCGAAATGTGCTTAGATGATAGGCTCCAATCTGTTGTAATAGACGGTTCATCCCCTGAAGCCTTACCGGTTACTTCTGTTTCTAAAATACAAAGCTGATATCCCACAGGACAAACATTCAATGGTTCGTTTATCTGCTGATAATATTGCCTTACATAAAGTCAGCAATCGGAAACCTTTCAAAAAGACTTAAATACTTTAGAAAAATTGGACTGGGCCATAAAGATACACTCAGAACCCTCCAGGCCATGGCAAAAAGACTATTTTCGACCACAACTGGAATACTACGCATCTGCAGTCTGGTCCAGTATACCCACAGTCAAATTTGTCAGGTAGAATCTGTCAAAAGAAGATCTGAGAGTTGTGTCAAATCTTGGAACTATTAACAAACACTTTCCATTTGCCACTGTTATTTTGTATGTATATAATATCTTATATACGTCTTCTTTATTTCATCTTTTAACGTTTCTCTACGCGCCGAGTGTTCACGTCATTGCGAGAGGTTAAATAAAAAAAAATAAAGTCAGATAGAAAGATTCGCAAATTATTTTTAAAATGTAACAAAATCGAGATATTTTACAGAATATGTCTCAACATGAACACTTTGGTTTAAACATTTGATGACAGCAAGAATGAATGTGTATGTCGTAGCACGGCTAAAGCCAAAATGAAAATAATGCACTAAATAGAAATTATTAAGTATGTAGCATTAAATCACCAGCTGTTGTTTTGCTGAAAATTTTGCATCTGGTGCTCAACCTGTTAAATAGGTTCAAAGAAACAGATATCCTCTCTTCATCCGCCCATATTTTAGTGGCTTACAAAAGTTGTTGTTTTTTTGTAAAGTATCATATTACTCTGTCTAAAATATAATATTTTTACATATATATTTCGATATCTTTTTATATACAGTATCATTTACAAAAAAAGGGTTTCAATACAAGAACACAAATATCAAATATTATCTTATTTAAAGGATTCTAGTTGATACGTACATATTTTTTATTTTAATATATAAAAATATATATTACGGGTAAAATTACTTCTCAAATTATTGTTGTATTAAGTCCCACATATGCAAAAGACATTTTTGCTAAATATCAGAAATATAAAATTGAATGAGTTTTTGCTTTAGTAACATTACTTTTTTTATCGCATAAAAACAACCAAAATAATAACCAAACGTGAAAATATTATGAACAAAGGACATTCAAATGTCGCATATACCTTTCTTTTCTTTTTTTAAACCGATTACAAAACGCGTTTGGTCTTATTTCGGCGGTCGTTCAAGCCAATTTTTCCTGGATATCTAACCAGTAATTAACAATTTCACCACACGGAACAGATCATCAATTCCATATGGTTCAGGATGGTTCAGTGATCAATAAAACAGTGGTGAGAATCAAATGACCATAAGAACTAATGTCCGACATCAATGTCCCCGGTGACAATATGCCTCGCGCGACGATCGAACAAGCGACTCCCTAAATTATTCATATGATCCTCTCCATGTTAAACTTTGTGGGCGAACGAAAAGTTGTAGAAAAGTAATTTTCAAAAACCTTCCTCACTTTTAAATAAACGACTCACATTTTAAAGTTAAACTTGACTGAACGTTCCACTGGGCAACAGCCTCGTTACTATCTGACCAGGAAATACATTTCTGAAGCAATTCTAAATTAAAGGTATTGTTTTTATATGTATAAATAAATCTCTAATTCCATCTTTCCCGATTTCTGCTTTTACAGCATGTAAGTTTTTAAAGCACATCAGTATCACAAGAAGTCTCTTTATTTATTGCCAGTTTTTTGTATCAATAGGGATATTCATTTATAAATAATATGCTTTTGTCGGCGCATTTTCTCCATACACATTTAAAGCATTAACTATTAAAGATCGGATGTTCTTTGCTAAAATTGCTTTCTATATCGAGTAAAAAGGCCTTCACATTTCAACAGCAGATTATGATAAACTTTGGCACTTCACGGAGACCAAATCTTAATTAATACAATTGAAAAGTTGTTATTGTTTGATAATAGTTATGTTGTTTTTCGTGCGTGTTTTTATATTTTTTTTAGAAAATGACATTCAAAGTTAAGATATGTTATTTGTATTATATACGATGGTATATCTTTATCTGTTACCTTCTTTAAATAAATTTTTATTTTATTACAAATGAAAGAGTGATGCCATTACCGTTTTGCGCCCCTCGTAAATCGAATTGAGACGTAGATAAAGTAGTATACATCATATGGTTAATATCAAATGTCATATATGGTGCGAAAGATTAAATCTTGAAAATTGTAATTATATTGAGAATTAAAGAGACATTTGTTAAAGAATCTTCAATACTACTTTAAAGGTAAAGAAGCTAAAATTCATTTTTTAAACACTGAAGGGACATTTAAAATGAATAAAAAAGGAAAAAAAATAGAACAAAAACAACAAAAACCAACAAAAACAACAACAACAACAAATAAAAAAAATACTGGGAATATCGACAATAAAATAACCTTTATTATTGTAACTTTAAAAGTTTTTCACGCCATATTTTCGTCCTAGGCACAAAACTCTATGTATCATACTACAGTAAATTCTCTCTATTAAGACCACTAACGGGACTGACACAAAGTGGTCTTAATAGTGAACTGGTCTTAATAGTGAATAAGTCACTTTAACAGCTGCCGAAGTCCAACTTAACTTAATGTATACCTTGTATAGTTTTATGCACATAGTAAATGTACTTAATTAAATGAGTAAAAAGAAACACATATTTTTTTTTAAACAAAAAACATTTTTAATGTATGATAATATGATACATCATTAATGTAATGAAAATATTCATTTACGGCTAGTGTTTCAAGTTTCCCCTTTAGAAGAAAAAAAGTATGAAGTATTAAATATAGTGATGACTCTCATTAAGATTTATACATTAATTACATATCGAAATAAAGCACACATGAACTAATAATTTGGTGTTATTAGCAATTTTTACCATACTTGTTATAAATTGTGATGCACAACGAACAATTATTAATGCTATTCACCTGTTTATTACATCCGACAAATCAATCGTTTCTCACACCATACTTTATGTGCGATAGCGTATCAGGTGTCGTGTATTCTGTCGGAGTTTTATTTATGAGGGTTTTTTTGGATGTTGATCAGAGACCGTTTTTATTGCAATGTTTCTCCGAGATTATTAATCATAGTTGCGCGGTTTTTAGGTTTTGTTCATCCCTCAAAACTTGTTTCATTTAATCTGTGGTTGTCAGGTATTATTTTCTATACCGTTGTGAGTTGTGTGTTGACTTGATTATGATTGTGATGTGATTGTCGACAGAAGTCCAGATTTTCCAAATTCATAATGTAAATAAATTGTCTTTATTTCGGATATGATCGTCATTGCAACATGATTATGTAATTGTGATTTTGTTTCGTGATCGTTAGCGATAATTTGTCTTTTACGTCAATGTGAGTTGAAACGCCTGTTGATGTTTATCAATTTGATGCTGGCTCACAAGGGAGATCATCGGTTTGTAATCTTGCACAAAAAATCAAACAAACAAAAATAAATAAATAAAAAGATAAATACAACCCCTCCCCCCACAAAAGAGAGAAAGTATAAATTGCCCATGTCTAACTAGTTCAATATGACTGTAACAATGTAAGCATATTTCATCATAACAAATGGTCATACAGCTTTAACTTTTATCGAACCCTTAATATGTCCCACTGTTATTTTATAAATATGCGTATAATATAATAATAACGTCCTTATTTCATTTTTACTTTTTCTTAGTGGCTTTACGTGCCGACTGTTAACGTCGTTGCGAGGGGTGTGACAGAAAAGAAAAATAAATAAATAAAATCACATAAATACTACATACATATTTGCGCACATTATTTTAAAATGTAACAAAACCTAGAAATTTTACAGACTAGGTATCAACATGAACATTGTGGTATAAACATTTGATGGCATCCTGAAGGAAATAGCGTTACGCGGCTGCAGCCAAAATGAGAATAGTGCACATAACGTTAAATCATATTCAACTCGAGTCACCACCAGCTGTTGTTATGCTGAACATCTGGTGTTCACCTTGGAAAATTTCACGCAAGGAAACAAATATCCTCTACCCTCTATTCATCCGCCCATAATTTAGCAACTTATAAAAATATGCTTTTTTCTTAATTTCTTTTTAAAGAATAAAAGTACTCTGTTTTATAATATAATATATCTATCATCATATTTCGATCTTTTTTATATACATTATCATTACAAAAAGTAGTTTTTCAATGTAAGATCACAAATATATCAAATATCATCTTATTGAAGGGATACTAGTTGAAACGTACATCTGTTTTATTTGAATATATAAATACTATAAATTACACACAAAAACATATCTCAAATTAATGTTATGATAACTACTTCTAAAAAAAGACATATTTGTTTTGCTAAATATTATAAATATGAAACTGAAAGAATGTTGGCTTAAAAAACTATTTCATATCTCATATATCATTTGTAATAAAATTACATTTTAACCAAATGTGACAATACACCAGTATGATACTCAATTATCAAACAAAATATTACAAATGTCTCATATATTATTTTTCTTTTTAAGGCGATTCTATATATCTCGGCGGTCGTTCCACCCAACTTTGCAAGAAGACTTACCAGTACTAAACATTTTTTTCCGCATTAAGGCGACCACTAATTCTGTATGAATTTTGAATCAGTGGTGAGAAAGAATGACCATTATAATCAATGTCCGACATCAATTTCCCCGGTAAAATTATGCCTTGCGCGACGATCGAACTAGCGACTTTCTGTGCTATCCCTATTAAGCGGAAAGTGGTGTAAAAAATAATTAACCCATCCATACCTTGCTCACTTTTGAATAAACGACTTTGACATAAATTATGTTAAAGTGAAACTCGGCAAAAAGTTCCCAGAGAAGACAGCATTTTTGAAGCAATGTAAAGGTATTGTTTTTATACGTATTGTGAAATTTACCTCTCCGTTGTATGCAAGTAGTTTTGTAATTGTGGTCGATCCAACGTTATTGCAAATAAGCTTAAGAATACAAAATGTCCGTAAAACAACTGCCATATTAAGACCCAATAATTCATGTACGCTGTTTTTCTGTTCTTTTTTCATCTTTAGCGATTTCTACTTTAACAGCACCTGTGTTTTAAAAATATTAAAAGGTGTTTAATTCATTGCTGGTATTCTCCTGCAAGAGAGATATTAATTGCGAAATAATACGACTTTGTATTAAAAACTTCGGATCGAATGTTCTTTGCAGAAATTGCAGGAATTTCTGTTCCTTTATATCCAGTGAAAAATGCTTCTTAAGCATTTTAATAGAAATTTACTATAATGGCACTTCACGGTTAAAAGATATTCATTATTACTTCGACCGATACGTCGTTCTTGTGGACTCATTTGTTAAAACTTATCATATTATGTTATGTGTAGGGTCAAATCCTAATTGACACAATGGAATAGTAATTATTGTTTGATGATATTGTTTTGTGTGTGTATGTCTTTATATATTGTTAAGAAGGCCAAATTTTAAATTAAGATATGTTATTTGTATAACACGGTGGTATATCTTCATCTGTTACCTTCTTTAAATAAAAATATGTTATTATTATAAATGATAGACTGATGCCCTTACTTTTTAAACGCCCCTCGTAAATCGAATTGAGGCGTAGACAGAGTAGCAAATATCATATGGCAGATATCATAATGTCATATACGGTTTCAAATTGTAAATCTTGAAAATTGTTATACAGAGGATTCAAGAGACTTTTACTTTTACTTTCAATACTAGTTTAAAGGTAAGGAAGGTAAAGTTCTTTAAAACTAAAAGTGAAAAAAAAAACAATAAACAACAACAAAAAATACCATTAAAACAAATAACCCCATAGATACTGGGAAAAAAATCGACGATAACCTTCAGTGTTGTAAGCTTTAAAAGTTTTCCACGTTATCTCTTTTACCTGATCATAGAATCTATGTACATACTGGACTATACATGTATATGAGCTGCACCATGTCAAAACCAACACAGCGTTTGCGAGAAGCATGGATCCAGATCAGGATCCATGCTGTTCGCCATTAGTTTGTCTACTTGTCATAGGGTCAGTTGGCACACGCACTATGTTGGTTTTGTCATGATGCAGCTCATTTGTAACAGGTGTCTTCGGGCGTAGGTTTATTTATGAGGGCTATTGTTTTGATGTCGATAAGAGACTATTTTTATTGCGATACTTGTCCGAGAAAATTAATTAAAGTTGCGCTGTATTACATTGTATTTAGATTTTTGTTCATCCTTCAAACGATGTCACAAATATTCTTTGGTTGTCAGGTTTTAACTTGAATACTGTTGTGAGTTGTGTTTACCCGATAATGATAGTGATGTGACTGTCCAGATTTTGCAAATCCATAATGTAAATAAATTGTCTTTATTTAGGATAGTGATCGTCATTGCGATATGATTATGTAGTTGTGATTTTGTTTCGTGATTGTAAGCGATAATTTGTCTTTTACGTCAATATGAGTTCTAAGCAACACCTGTTGACGTTTGTCACTTTTATATTGGCTCAATAGGGAGATCATCGGTTTTGTAATTTTGCACACAAAAATCAAACAAACAAAAGAAAATATATAAATAAATGCCCCCCCCCATCCTAAATAAAAAGAAACAGAGAAAAGGATAAATAATAGTTATTTTCTCAAATGAGTTAATTTGTACTATTTTAGTAATAAACTAATTACACCGATGATAAATACAATAATAATAGTGATAATACGTTTAACAATAATGATAACAACAGCAAATCAAAACAACAATTACAGTCACATAACAACCATCGTTATGATAATGGTAATGATTTGTTTACAGTATTTGTTAACACCAATAAAAAACTGCTTGTCATCCTCATTATTATAACCATGACTTACGTTTTCTGTTTGTTTTTTTTTTCAGACTTAAAAAAACGACATTATAATCTTGGATATATTTATGCCGTTGGGTCTATTTTCTGCAATTGGGACTTTTAATCAAACTCCTAGCAGCGGTTACTTCCCGAAATCAGCACAGAGCCGTCACAGAGTCATTTCTTCAGTGTCTGTTTCTTTCATTTAAATAATTATTGTGTTTAATGTACATTGAAAGTTAAAAAAATAACGTTATAGAGAATGATCCGTTTAATAACAAAAGTTATATAATGGTCGCCATTAAAGTGGCAAAGCGTAGCGTAACCGGCATGAAATGTTGTAATGAGGAAATGACAAGCGCACATATTCATTGACATTTTAAGTCAAAACATTGATGCATCATTAGCGCACCATTACATAACTTGTTGCTATCATTAAATTGTCGCCTTTATAGCTGTCATTACACGCTTAAATTTGACAAAGATTCATTTTTCCAATTTGTTTGATCATTCGTTAAGGACAAGCATACTCGTATTGCAAAAAGAAGTGACATATCATGATTAATCATGATTTGGAAATGGATAGTTATGCTTAACTTGTCAATCTACGTTTAATTGATAAAGTAAATACAGAAGAAACACAATATATTTTATATTGTGTTAATACGATAAAATGATTACAAATTCGATGCTCTCCTTATTGTGTTAGGCCAGGAACGTTTAATTACAAGCCTTGGTTTGGTGAGCGGATTTAAAAGACATGTTTAACAGCGACAGTATTAGTGTCTGTTCAGTCAAAAATTTCAAAATTAACTTGCAAGCAATATAAAACCACGTCTTTTTTAATAAAATTTATATGTGATATTTTATGCTAAGTGAAGAAAGGAAATCGATTTAAACGTAATTATGGCACTTTATTATACAGCTTACGTATGTAAGAAAGTCTATGCTCACGCTGGATAAGAGGAATTTTATTTCTTTTGACTTTTACCATGCATTCCTACTTTTTTCTATTGCAACATTATGGAATATTCTTAACTGCATAAAAACATATAAAATATATCAGAAAAGAAAAGAACCTTGAATCCATAGCGTTAGACATAAATCTACTCTCACTGAACCTGACGTTGATTTGATTTAAGTACTTCTTTATTGATGTCGTGATAATAAAAGTGCAAATTACCGTGATCATGCAACAACTATATCATTAATATTGTAATCATCAGCTTTATCTGTCATTTTAACATCATTTAAAATTAGACGGGTATTAGTGATACTTTTGCTTGCCTTTTTCTAACATATTTTTTTTGGTTTTACGTCACATCGACACAGTATAGGTCATATCGCGACGTTCCAGCTTTTACTGGTGGAGGAAGACCTCAGGTGCCCTTCCGTGCATTATTTCAGGCACGAACGGGCACCTGAGTAGAACCACCGACGTTCCGTAAGCTAGCTGAATAGCTTCCTCACATGAAAGAATCCAAAGTCCCTGTCGGGATTCGAACCTACAGCGGTGAGGGGCAAGTGGTTTGAAGTCAACGACCTTAACCACTCGGCCACAGACGCCCCTTTTTCCTAACATAACCACACTGTAGCATTTACTAACACGATGACACTGACAATAACAGGGATAATTATTGGTACAGTGGTAAAATCAATATTTTAAAAGATGGCGATGGAACTGACATTTTAAAATAAGGTGACGACAATGGCAAAAAATAATAAGGACAATGTTAATTTCATTGGAAATAACAATATTCCATATGATGGCTATTACAGTGGCATTAACTAAGAGACTGATAAGTACAAAAGCAATAAAAATATTTGAAAAGCTGGCGATGACAGTGGCAATCATTGGGACATTGATAAAAACAATGGCAATAACAATGACATTTATTTGTACAATGATGATAACAATATCAATGGTAATGACAACGACATGATATTGATTTGGATACGTGTGACAATGCCAATGACTACAACAATACCAAAGACAATGCCGATGGCAAAATAATAATACTAATGACAATCAAATATTTACTTACTGCAGCTGAATTCCGGTTTTTCGTCACTATTATCACCACAATCGTCATCAAAGTCACACTGCCAGGATAACTGAATACATCTGCCATTGTCACACATAAATTTATTATCTTCACATTTCCTCTTGTCTACAAGGACAAAAATTATACACATTTGATTAAATTCATATATATAAATGTAGATTCATAGGTATCTTCTCTGACAAAATATTGGTAGGTTTTGTATATTAGCAAAAGCATGTTTAAGCCTTTTTCGTATAACAGCAAATGAATGCTGTTTAAATCCTCACAATGCTAAATTAAAATGTCATAAATGGTCTTAACCATTGATATTTTTTGGGGAAAATTTCAGATTATATATTGACTAAACAGCAAACAGTGCAGACTATGATCAGACATCTGGTGAGCGTTTCACTATTATTCCGTAAGTTAAGCGGATCCTTTTACGTAAATTTGACCTTACGCAAAATGTTATTTACTTTAGTTGTTTTCCAATAAACAGAATGTACAATTTACGCCAGCAATAATGGAGCGTAACTTATCGTTGAAACCTACCAAATGGGGAGCTAAGAAAGCTTAGTGAAACGTAAATAAATACGCAAGTTCTGCTTACGTAAAAGTTACGTTCAAACTCGAGTTACGATAATGTAAGTACGTTAGTGAAACGCTCCCCAGGTCTTGCTCTACACTGGTAGAAAGGACAGGATCAGTTGCCGCAAGCAGGCTAATTGTTTATTGGCAATGTTTCTTTTCTTTTCTTTTCTAGCAAAACATGCATTTTTGTTACATTCGTTTTCTTGTCATTGATGGCAGAGAAGTTCAATCTCGTCTCATTAAAACATTGCATTATCTTCACTAATTCACTCTGCCTTGCTACCTTTATCCCTCCCACATCAAATAATTATGACATATACTGATTTGATATCGCATGCAATCTGTGCAGTATTTAATTACTTACGGCATATGTTCACAGATTCGTCGCTATTGTCTCCGCAATCATCAACCTCGTCACATTTCCAGCCTGAAATATTGATTTTAGAATACCATTGCATTTTATGGAAATGCTAAGTCTGTAATGACAAAGCAGTTATTTTAAGTGCACATGGCAAAATGCATACATATCAATTTCATAAAAGTATGGATGTATAATCATGTGATATGGCATAAAAGGCATTTTAAGAGGCAACTTTATAATATTATATTGTTCTTTAATATAAGTGCATGATGAATACGAGATAAAGAAAAAAGCATGATGTACAGTATCCCAATATTTATGATATAGGTTCAAACATTTTAAAGCTTAGCTTAACTCTGTAACAACTCGATTCAATCGTTATAATCTATGAACCGTATATTTCCTGACGTAAGTCGGTCTTATAAGGACCCAAATAGGTTCGCAAAACCCTGGCACTCGACTTATTGCCGCGAAAATGAACACAAGATCTTCATATGGCAAAATGTTATATCGATCTTAAGGGAAGGAAACATGTTTCTTTTTATCACATTATGATATAGATATTATATCTGTAAATAACTGTAAATATTGAATTCAATCGGACAATGCATGCATATACCACAAAAGAAAAGCTACGTTTTTTTCATGTTAACGAAATATAAATCATATCAATAAAAAAGTTTCGGAACCGTTTTTCTTCTCCAAAATTATATATGGGTACTGTATAAATCAGGTCAATATATGCAAAGGTCAAGGTCGCCAGAAATGATGAGATGTCCAGAGTTTGTCTGCAGTGTGTTTCCTACGTGCATGGAGGAATATGAAAATTACTTGACAAAGTTTAACATTACAAGGTTAAGTGTTATGGGCTAACTTCAGATCTATGTGAACAAGGTGTCAATGTCAATGCAAAGGTCAAATGTCAGATAAAAAAATGAAAATGTGAATATTGCGCATATATTTATTTTGAATGAGATGGGTTTAATGTAAGTATTCGTCATTATAAGATAAGGCATTTATGACAGCGTAATTTGTGACAATGGCCCTCTTGTTTTTAATATTTGTACGATTTTATGGCACCACGCGCCAGCCATACTCTCCTTCTAAATATACCCGTTGTAACATTCTCATGAGGCATTTATAATTAACAATAGTTAACGTTAAAGTAAACACCCGTAAAAACAGAATGAAATCAATTTCAATTTACACGATTGATTTTTCGCATGGAAACAGTGTTTAAGTTCTGTTTGATGGTGCTAAAATAATATCCGTATCAATTGGTTATAAAATATTCAACGCAAACATTTACCTATAAGTGCCAAATTAATTATATCTAAATATTTTACATCATTTTACATAACTGCATCTAGTGAACATGGTGAAGCGAAAAAATACACATAATTGGTTTTCGTTTTAAAGCTTTAAATTGATAATTCTAATTATTCTGCTATCTTATTTAAAATTGAAAGCAGTTCGGACTTTAACGACTAGTGAAATTGAAAATAAATTTTCTTACCACCAACAACAACACGAATTGTATAGCCAAAACCATTTACATCAACTTTTTTAATGTTTTAAACTTCTAAAACCGTTATATGTGAAGGTTAGGACCGAAATGTGATAGGGTACGCAACACCACTAACATCCAACCATCAATACCTACACAATCAAGACCAGGTTTAACGTGGGCTCCGTCTGTCTTACGTAAAATTTGAACGGTCCCTAATAACATCACGTTTTGTGACATGCATAAATCAACAAAGCAAATCTTCAGACCTGTCGAGTAAGTATTTTCCTTGGATACAGCGTAGAGCCCACTCAGACTACTCATCATTCGTTTCACCTGCTAGAACGATGTCATTTGCCAGTTTTGTTTTGATAATGAAAATACCAGGGCAGTAATTGTAGAAAGCTATTTTAAGTATTTCTTTCATTGCGCCATGAGTAATGCATAAAATATAAAACGAGCAATAACGGCGCAACGCTCCCTATTATACACTACTCCCTTCTTCAATTGTATACGGTATTGAAACATTCGACCGATGCGCAAGAGATTATAACGGCGCATGCTTGCGTGGTATTATCCGTCCATTAATGCATTTTTCTCCTCCTTTTATTTATAAATGTACCTGCGTGCACAGATTTATGCAAAATATTGACAGATCTTTTTTTGTTGTACTTTATTGACCTACTTTTTGAATAATCGTTGCTATGATGAACCATTTCTCAAACTGACTTGTTAGACTTGTTGATTGTTTAGATTGTTTACTCGAAAACATACCTTTAGGAATACATTTGTGATTCTCACACCGGAACTGCCACGGTTCACACTCATGGTCCTCGCATCCCTCTTCGTCAGACCCATCTCCACACTGGTCTATCAGGTCACAGGTTTGGAACCCGTACACGCATTTGTTATTCCGGCAACGGAACTGTCCGGGAGAGCATGTTGTAGCAGCTAAAGGTAAAAGTTTACATCTTTGTAATGATAATATGCAGCGTTACATTTTTTAACTTCAATTATTCATTTATTACTTCATTTTAGTGACAATTCTTCATGTAGCTTTGGAATCTTGTCTTCCTCCGATTGTTATATTTTTACTAGAACAAGGTAAAGCATATAACAAAAAAAAAATTCAAGCCCTTTGAACATTTTAATACTGCAATGTAAAGATTAAAGACGACAATTTGACACTTCAACTTACGGCATGTATCCGGTTCGTCTGCACCATCCTTGCAATCACGTGACCCGTCACACTGCCATATTCTCGGAATACATCTGTAATTCAATAAAAACACAAATGTGTAAAAGAACGAATTTTTTTCTCATGGAACTCTTATTAAATCACGAACATTTTATGGTAAATATTCTCATACAGTACTTTAAAGTACAGTAAGGGCAAGTAGACCTATCACTGAAGGTGATTAATACCCCCACCAGCAACTTGAACTTTTTGAAAAAAAAGTAGTCTGAAGAAAAATTTGAACACAAACTATCAACTGTGTACAAAGAAATATTTCAATTAATTGTAATCGCAACTGGGGTCTCGAAATAAGCTTGCTATACACCAAGTTTGATTACAATATCTCATTCCTAACTCTAGTTATTGTCCGGAAACCATTTTTCTATTTTTAGTAACACTGTAACGGTGACCTTGACCCTAGGGGGTCCAAATGCAATACCAACCCAGGTCTTCATATAAGCTTCCTATACACCAAATTAGATTACAATATCTCATTCCAAACTCTAGTTATTGTCTGAAAACCAATTTTCTATTTTTCTTAACAGTGACCTTGACCCAAGGGGGCCCAAATGCAATACCAACCCAGGTCTTCATATAAGCTTGCTTATAATACACCAAGTTTGATAATAATATCTCACTCCTAACTCTAGTTATTGTCCGGAAACCATTTTTCTATTTTTCTTAAAGGTGACCTTGACCTTGACCCCAGGGGGTCCAAATGCAATTCCAACCCAGGTCTTCATATATGCTTGCTATACACCAAGTTTGATTACAGTATCTCATTCCTAAGTCAATTTATTGTCTGGAAACCATTTTTTCTATTTTTAGTAACGGTGACCTTGACCCCAGGGGGCCCAAATGCAATACCAACCCAGGTCTTCATATAAGCTTGCTATACGCCAAGTTTGATAACAATATCTCATTCCTAACTCTAGTTATTGTCCGGAAATCATTTTTCTATTTTTAGTAACGGTGACCTTGACCTTGACCCCAGGGGGCCCAAATGCAACACCAACCCAGGTCTTCATATAAGCTTGCTATACACCAAGTTTGATTACAGTATCTCATTCCTAAGTCAAGTTATTTTCCGGAAACCATTTTTTCTATTTTTAGTAACAGTGACCAGGGGGTCCAAATGCAATACCAACCCAGGTCTTCATATTAGCTTGCTATACACCAAGTTTGATTACAGTATCTCATTCCTAAGTCAAGTTATTGTCTGGAAACCATTTTTCTATTTTTCAGTAACGGTGACCTTGACCTTGACCCAAGGGGGGCCCAAATGCAATACCAACCAAGGTCTTCATATAAGCTTGCTATACACCAAGTTTGATTACAGTATCTCATTCCTAAGTCAAGTTATTGTCTGGAAACCATTTTTCTATTTTTCAGTAACGGTGACCTTGACCTTGACCCCAGGGGGGCCCAAATGCAATACCAACCAAGGTCTTCATATAAGCTTGCTATACACCAAGTTTGATTACAGTATCTCATTCCTAAGTTAAGTTATTTTCCGGAAACCATTTTTTCTATTTTTAGTAACAGTGACCTTGACCTTGACCCCAGGGGGCCCAAATGCAATACCAACTCAGGTCTTGATATAAGCTTGCTATACGCCAAGTTTGATAACAATATCTCATTCCTAACTCTAGTTATTGTCCGGAAACCATTTTTCTATTTTTATTAACAGTGACCTTTACCTTGACCCCAGGGGGTCCAAATGCAATACCAACCAGAGTTTCCACATAAGGTTGCTATATACCAAGTTGGATTACAATACCTCATTCCAAACTCTAGTTATAGTCCGGAAACCATGATGTGGACCGACCGACGAACGGACCGACCGACCGACCGACCGACAAGCTGACTCCTATATACCCCCCCTAAACTTCGTTTGTGGGGGTATAATAAAGTACACTGAAGACATTATGCAAAAGAAAGCTATAAAACGCTGTTTATTCAATAACATTAGTACATTTAATGTAACAATATTTTTTTGCGACTAAAGGATTTTTTTGTGCCATGGTTACTAAATGAGATAAAATATCTTTTCATATTTTTAATTATTTTCATTCTGATCGTGTCACTGTTTAAGCACCCGGCCTTTTAATTTGCACGTTCTCCGCTGAGACGGCCATGTTTAAAAAAAAAAAAACAATGTCGCAGACGACAGGCCAGATTTCTTTCCGGGAGTAGCTGACGAGAGTTTACATTCCGTTAGCCCCAGTGTTCTTGCAAATTCAATGGATTGTATTTTTCATTTCAATAACCATAGGACAAAAATTACTCCTTGTTTAAAGCATTCACCTCAAAAATATTAAATGTCATGAAGTTATTTAATATTTTATGTGTTTCTATTTTTTTCAATAACATCTCAATATTATAGAAAAAAGATGACTGTATTTATCGGCTGCTGTTCATATCAAAGCATAATTCACTTTTTGTGGCTCATAAATGTCAGTAATAAGCTGTTAGCACTATGGTTATTAACTGAAAAAATATATATTCTAAACCAATTAAATTGAATTTCTTGACAGACAAGGGATATTATTCCCTATGTTGATCATTTCAAATGTCAAAAATTGTTGTAAGGCCAAATTTAATTAAATAAAACTAAAAGCTAATAAATTTAGAAGAATCCTTACAAAATATATTCCTTATATAAATTTATAACTTGATATCAAAATAAATGATGGAAGATCAGATAAAATCAGATAAGGTCAGGTCAGGTCAGGTGGTCGGGTCGGGTCGCTCTGCTCCGGTCAGGTTGTGTCGTCCGCTCCGCGCACTCGCTCGCTCACGCATGCACGCACGCACGCACGCACGCACCAACGCACTTATTCATTCATTTACTCACTCACTCACTCACTCACTCAAAATATATTACCTGTCGTCGGTCTTTCCGCATCTAACCTGAGTAATAGAACAGTTAGGTCTGCATGTGTGCATATCATCATCTAGCTCAAACTTGTCTGGGCATGCGCAAGTGAAATTATTTCCACCGGGCTTCTGAAGGCAAAGATGACTACAGCCGCCATTTTCTGTTCCACAAGGATTCGTTCCTGAAATGTTGAAATGTTGACTTTGTTGAAATATCTCTTAAAGAATGTATGAACATCTATGGTATTGTACAAAAATATGGCGCAGAAATCAAATTGCGAGGGGGAAACGTTATGAGCAAACATATAATGCTAACTTATATAAATGTTGGTGATAACATGGCCGCGTGATTACGGTAATGGCCGCGCCAACCGTTTAAGATGTTTTTGCTTATATTTCGTTATTTCTTTCAATATTTGAACAAACAACATAAACCATGTTCCTGGCAAATATTTTCCGATTCATGCGGAACGTAACTTTCCGTTGTAGCTATTTTACTTTTTCCTTTGTGCTTGCAGAAATGTTTCTATACGGCAAGATTTTGATGAAAATAAGCGGTAACACTGTGCGAGTATATTGGGAAAAATACAAAGCTACATTTTAAATTGGCAGATGTTTGCCTGATACATGCTTATTATCAAAATATTGAAAAATTATAACGAAACATTAGCAAACTACCTTTTAAGTAAAAACAAATGTCACGTGACCATCATGCCTGGATTACAAAGGATTCATCTGGATAAAGTTCATTTTTCTTAATAAATGTAACTAAGAAGAAAAAGCTTACCTAGTTTCTGTTTTAGTGGATGGAAGACATGTATATCCATTGGTCTATGTGTTGTATTAAGTAGACTGGTGAAGTTTTCACCAGTGTATTTATTACATTTCTCTATAGTAAGATGGTTCCAGTCTGTCCAATATACCCAGTCCTCAAATACAGCAATAGCAAATGGGTGGGGTACATTCCTGCGTACCACGTGTCTGTTTGAACCATCTACGTTCGCATATCTGAAATAAGGGGAGTCCGTCGCTACATATGAAATATGAAACTGCACCTTGCAGTTTTTTACGAAAGCAGTAAAAGCAAAACAATGTGCCAGACGAGCAGGGCATTTATTTTGTAGTAATTTTACTACACTCCCAAACACCGGTTTAACTAGCGTCAAATTTTCAGAAAGTTGTATCTGAACTGGCATATCTTTATCATATGACCTCCATTTAGATAGCATACGAAACGTCGAGCTCATGCCCTGACTTAACATTTGTTTATATATATCTATACTTAATAAGCGACATTTGATTTAGAACTCTTTGACAAGGGCTTAGAATACCATTGCGAATTAGTGCATATAAAAAGACACAATGACATGCAAAACCAAATTTGTTTTATATAACTAATGTTTTCTTTGAATGCTAAGGATGCAGAGTAGTTTCTAAACAAGCTGAGTATCAATAATCTGCAAGCAATGATTCGTTGCCCGTTTTAATCCATGAAATCAGATAACTGTTTATATGATGAAACATAAATTTCATAAAATATATTTGAATAAAGCATGTAAAATATACGTACTCTATCCAGTCGAGATGAGCATCAGCCCACCATAATCTATTTGTTTCATAATCAATCGTTAATGCGTTCGGCCAACCCAATTTGCGCTTAATAACTATGTTTGGTTCAGAGCCATCTAGACCAATAGAACCAATGTAAGATTCCTTAGACCAATCCGACCAATAGGCATAGCTGTAACAAATATTCTTAAAATAACTAACCAAAGACAAAAAATGTAGCATATATCATTGAGCGATGTTTAGTAGATTTTAAACATAGCTGAAAAACACTTCATCATTTCTGTACACCATCTTTAAATTTAAAAATGCTATATAGTATTAAACAATTGCTTCTTTTGATTTAAATAATTAAACATAAATTTGCAGCAGTCGCGTATAAAGATAATACCGTCCAATCAAAATCGGCGTTACAAACAAGCTGTAGTATAAATTTCGCAATTACCCCGTGAATGGGTTAACAACCAGAGCACGTGGTCGTCTTAGAATACTCTTCTTCAGTAAAGTTTTAACACTCGTACCATTCAGTTCTGATACAAACATGGCTATTCTCTTGGCATCTATCCAATATAACTTTCTGTAAAAAATAATTTGAAAATCACCATTCATTTTACAACATTTATTTCTGGAAATAACATATTTATACTTTAATCATAATCGTGTATGTTTCGATATATTATGAAACAAAAAGATGAGTTTACTCTTTATGAATTACTATGAATTACATAAGCAAATGAAACTTGTATCAAAAAAAAATCATTTTAACATTTCTGTAATTTGATAAAACATATTATAATGCAAAGTACTCTTTTTAAAATTATTTTTGATACTCAAGCTTTACTATTTATAGACCGGAGGTTAAATTTTCTATTTTTAGAAAACAACAGGGCCAATAATTACCTCGCTACCCAGTCTATCGCTAAACCTTCAGGGGACGTAATTCCTTTGTCAATTATTGTTTCCGTTACGGAACCATTGATTGTCATTCGCTTGATCTCTTTAGCCGTGACGTCAGTGAAATATAACATATTCTCGTCGTACAAGATGTCAAGAGCAACAGCGTTCCCAAAGTCGTCTGCAATTCTCTGATAACTTTTGCCATCGGTTGTAATTTCCCGGATGTAGTAACGGTTTGTGAATATAAGCCAAGGTGTTATATCTAAAATATGTATAGTTCATTGCATGATAATATGATAAATTTCAGTATTAATAAGGTATATCTGTTATCATCTTATTTTATATCTACATCACCTTAACAGAACACCCATTATATTATCTATTAAAGGTATTATACTATTTGAGTAGTGCAAACAAATATTCAATACTTTACTTTATTGAAGATTGAATACTGATTCAGCCGGTGCTGGGGGGGGTCGTGAGATATTGTATTTTTTTTTATTATCTCTCATGAAATGAGTTTTACTTTTAAACTATGTTTTCATAACTATTCAGGGCTCTCCCATTTTTCAAATTTTCATAAACTACCCCAACCCCCCGCGTCACAAAACAACAAAAAACAAAAGGCATGAGGCATAAGTATATGAATTGAATTTACAATGACATTTGAAACATACTGTCAATTCGTTTGCATGTCTTCCCATCTAACCGTTTCTTGTAACCGTCGTTGCATTTACATATATAGCTGCCCTGTGTGTTTATACAATCCTGACTGCAGGCTCCAGGTACCGATAAACATTCGTCTATATCTAGATAAATAATAAAAAATATGGCCGTTTGTTTTTGCTTAACTGCAGAAATGACATAGTAAAGCAAGATTTTTTTCCTAAATAACAGAATGAGCTAAATGGAAGTAAAATATACAATTGTTATCTAGGAATGACGGGTGGCGATATTATGAAGGCATCATTACACATTGGCTAAAAATATTTACCTTAGACAGGCTAAGTATAGTCGCCGGTTTGTAATTGCAACGCCAGTTTTGCAAATTCAGCAAACATTTTTACGCGCTTCATATGTATAAACAACTATCATACATCATTTTAATAACTTACAGGTTACAAAGCGAATATGTTTTGTTTTCATAGCTATCTTTGTGAAAAAATAGGCGTCGGCCGTGGTAAATGGAGTTTGCCATGGCAAAATTGCCCAATGGCAAAACATTTTTGCCAATATTTTCATAGATTTTTTTTCCACAATTTAAGAAACCTATTTGATGTTATTTTCAGACACGCTGTAGGAGCAATTGATTTGTATTAAACTAAAAACTCAGATTTTATTTTTTTATTTTTGCCAAACCAAGTTTGAAGAATAATTACAATTTTTTTATATTTTGACTACATTGAATGGATAAAAGTCTGTCGAAATATAGTTTGGTCAATTCCCTTTCAGGACAATGGTGTGGATTAGTTATTTGGCAAAATCTATTTAATTTAACCATAAATAACAAATATTATACCAGGTATTTTGTTTGTCTAAGAATTAACAAAGGGTACATGGCTTTTCTTTCAAATTTTGAGGACATTTTTTTTAAATTTTATTTCGTCCAAAGCTCACTTTAGCACATAAACTGTAGGAATTTTTTGACGTAACGACTACTCAATACCACCCGTTCAATTATTTTATTTTATATTATTATTAAGATATGTTATTCAATTAAACCTGCATGCCTATAGTTGAGCAGAACTATTTCAAGAAAGACAACATTAAGCAGAAATATAGAAAGATTTAAAGAAAAGTCTACATATTTTCATGTTCAAAATGCAAGAAATAATTTACATGTTATATGCAATTAATGAATTTAATGACTGATTTTACATGTTTCTATTGTACAGTAAGAGCTTTTTTTGCTTATTTTGATCTAGTTTTGATAAATTTCGTAGATTTTAAGTGCCGTTTGCAATGTGTAAATTACTTTCTTTATTCCTTTAACAAATATTTTACTTTCAAATACATTTTAATAGTTTCCATGAAAATTAGCATCAATACTGAGACATGCTGTTTAAATAACCGTCATGACCTTGACTGGCTATTAACAAATAAACGTTTACTTCTTTAGAAATAGGGAACATGAATTTTATAATGTTAAATAATGTTTCTAGAGAAATATTAGATGCTTATTACCTTAATAAGTAGCCATCAATGTAAAACAAATTGTCATAAAAGTAGCAAAATGTAAACTAAATAGTAATTTTGCTTCCTTACAAAATACTGTAATTGACTATAACAGTACTTATTGCCAAAAAGCAAATGATTATTTCAGTAATTGACCAATGTGTAACGTTTTGGATTCTATAAAAGAACATCAAAATTTTAAAAAATAATTGAGAAATAAAAATAAAAGCATTGCTGAGGCATACTGGGCCTTTAAGTATAATTATGTATTTTAGCAAAATTTTACCTGTACATGACACTTTGTCATCCAGTAGTTTATAGCCAGGGTTGCATTCGCACTTATACCCAGACTTGAGGTCCACACATTTCTGGGAGCACATGTCGGTACTGTTAGACAAGCACTCATTTACACCTTCAAAAGCAAAGAAAGACATATATCGTAAACGTTATTTTTTACTCAATTGAAGAAAGATATAGATATCGAATTTTATACACATGTAGAAATCTTGAACGTTAGTTTTTATTCGGGTAAAAAAGATATAGATATCAAACATTGCTTTTTAATCAGAAGTACAAAGTTACAATTATGGCATCGAAAATTGCCTTAAGTTCAAATAGAAAGATACATAATATATATATATATATATAAATGTTCCTAAACGCTCCTTTTAATTCAGAAGTTTGTTTATTTACTTATTTTTTATTTTTGCTTTTTAAGCCAATTTTATCATTTTTTTGTCATTTAAATGTGGCCAAAATTAAACACAACATCCGAGATGATCAATTGTCACGTAAAAAGTTTGCCTTTCCCGAGAATCGAAACAGTGACCACTGGATCACCAATCCGATAGTCTAGCGGTCGGGCGTCAAAACTGTAGACCAAGTGGACAATACATTTAGGACGCTGATGACACAGGCAAGTATACTTTGAGATAACTTTTTATAGAAAATGATCAAAACTCTGTAGACTTAGATATCCAGTCGCTTACACATTGCTGACCCCATTTCCCCATCCCTACCACAATTCCCAAACCCATCTGCCGTCTCGCTAGTCAAACAATCCTTATACTGGAACATTGTATGGACTGATTTCACAAAAAAGCTGAAGAAATCGTAAACATGAAACTGTAACCTACATTAGTGTACTCATCGTCTTGCGTTACACTTTACACTTAATAAACTAATAAACAACGTAAATCCTTGCTTAATTGGGGGTTGACACGCTAACCACTGTCATTATGCCTTACACTAATTAAATATATCGATAACCGCATAGAAACTTTATACTAGTTAAGAAAAAAAGTAAGACAAAAGTACAACTTTTTTTAGAGCAATACAGTGTGAAATTATTAAAATGACTCACTATATTTCAGAACTTAACAATAAAATAAATTGATATTAAAATATGTTTTATAAAATTGCGGCAAAATGTGCTTATTTGCTTTTAGTAGAAGTATTCCTTTTTTGGTGAGTTATCAATAAGTTGCTTATCGTTCTACGGTATGAAAGTAGCGAATTTTTGCTATAAAAATAGAAGAAAGTTCAAACAAGTTTCATTCTTCCCTATGATAAAATTCACAAATAACTACTTTTAACTTTTCAATAGGTAATTAAAGGTTGTTAAAATCCAAAAAGTTAAGTCGAACGTTTAAGCTTTAAGTATAATCTAAAATTAGAGAATGGTGCAAAGTGAAGAGGTCAAAGACAAAATAGTTAACATAAATCGTGCGACTTCTTATCATCTTCCATAAGTATAAATTTTAAAAAAAAGTTTTACCACACTGCTTTTCATCCGACCAATCATTGCAATCTTGTTGTTTATCGCAAACAGCTGATTGGTTAATGCATTTACTACTGTTGTAACATTGAAACATGCTTTCTGGACATGTCATCGCTTTCTTATCTAAAAATAGAATTATCTAAAATCAGAGCACGTGACTGTAGTTTATTTAAAGAACACCAATCAAATAAAAGAAACAACTCTGATCTATTTATAGAACAAAATGTGATTTTGAATGGTTTTGTATTTCTTGCTAGGAAATTTGTAGCTAAGAAATGAATATCTGCCATGAATCTCTTGATTTTTTCAATAATTGGTTGACTGATTCGTTCAAAGAACAGCTCTTATTAATTATTAACCAGAGTTTGATGCGCTTATTGTTGAATGAGGAGAAATGTACTTCGGCTAAAAGCTTGTCAATTAGGGAAAAAGGTTTTAAATCACAACAACAATAGCAATATTCCTAGTGTTCCCATAAAAAGCTTTGATGTAGTGGTTTTTATATATTAACTCATGATGTATATTTCTCTTAAAACACAAAACATTTCTTCGTAAATAAATAAATGATAGAGTGTATGACAACATGCCCATTAGTTCAACATTCTTGTCGGATAATTTGTCTCTTTGAAGTATTTGTCTACAAACAAATTCGATAACTGCATTATCTTTAATGATTATGTTTTGTCATTCAGTCTGCATCCTAAAAATAATTTTATAATATTTTTTGCAAGTTCACGTCGGCATATTCTTTTTTATCCAGACAATAAAATTTGCTTGAATTATGTATTTGTTTCCTTACAATGAATGAAACTACCATTAGAAGCTATGGAAACAAAAGCAAGTACATTGTAGATAAAAATAGAAGGACATGTGTTATTTACAAGGTCTGTAAATGAAATATAACGGAATGGTCACCATGGCCCTTGAGCCCCCTCTAACACCGCTATTTATACAGCGGTGTTCAACTCAACACTAAATTTGGAACCAGTGACTGTGTAACACATACTGTCAATCGATTCCATGGCCCCCTAGCACCGTCATTTATAAAGCGTGTTCAACTAAAAACTAAACCTATTGGAATCAGTGACTGTGTAACACGTACTGTCAATCGATTCCATGACCCCCTAGCACCGCCATTTACAAAACGGTTTTCAACTCAACACTACACCTATTGGAATCAATGACTGTGTAACACATATTGCACATCGATTCCTTGACCCCCTAGCACCGCCATTTACAAAACGGTTTTCAACTCAACACTAAACCTATTGGAATCAATGACTGTGTAACACATGCTGCAAAAATATTCCATTACCCCCCAGCACCGCCATTTATAAAGCGGTATTCAAGGCTATATAACACATACTGCACATGGATTCCTTCTCGTCTGAAAAGTCGAGACAGTCGTCCTCTTCATCACAAACAAAATGGTCGGGGATACATTTCTTGTTGCCACACATGAATTCATTTCCTTTACATGCGCTGTATACTACAACGAATAAATTATAGCAAAACATTAAAATGTTTTCAAAATATGAATACGGAACGAAATAAAAATTATTATTCTTAAAGCTACCGAATCAAATTTCATGCGTAGCATACATTTCCTTAGAATTATAAATTTGGGAAACGTTTCATCAATGTTAATTGAGACATCGAAATGTTAAAACGGAAATCTTTGAAAACATTTTATCCGTAATAAAACTGTAAAGGACATATTTTAATATCATTGTAATAAAAAGAGATTTTTAACAGTGTATTTTACAAGTAACACAATACTGGATAATATTGACGTCACTAAGCATATAATGACGTCTAAATTGAAGCGTCATTTGAGTAATCAAAACGTACCACATTCTTTGCCTTCGTCCGAGCCATCTGCGCAGTCCTTCACGTGGTCACATTGAAATCTAGCCGGTATACAGTCACCGTTAGCACACTGGAACTCAGGAACGCTGGGATCGCATGAAGGGGCGGTACATCCCCTCTCGTCCTCCCCGTCTGTACAATCGGCAACTCCATCACACAGCTGAAGTAAAAAAAACGTAGAAGGTAGGGTTGCAAAAATTGCAGGGTTTTCATTGGTTTAGAAAATGGCTTTTGTGTGCGTTATCATATTATATTACACTTTTCGAAGTTTTTATACCGTAAATGTGTATCTTTTATACCTATGTGTAAACAGCAGACATTTAAATGATGTAATTTTATGCGTGACGTGACGCTAACATTTAGCGGTATTTAACCGTGACGTAGATTTTACAAAACCAGTTTTTTACAAGCTGACTGCTGCAGGTTATTTGAAAAGTTGTGCAAAAATGTGTTACACCGACTTTGACAGGTTATGCTTTTAAAACTGTCGTTTGCAATTTGGCTCGGGTTATATAAGAATTTTGACTAATAGTTTATTCCATATAACAAGTAACTAATCATATTAAGGTGAAAAGAGATTAAATTTAAATATACCTGTCTGTTCGAAATACAAAGGTTTTCTCGAGGTGTGTGGTTTCTGCATAGGAAAGAACCTTTTTTGCATGTGGATTTTTCTATACAAAGCACAAAACATAAGTCATGTTTTTATTATGTCAAATTCTGTAATAATATATCAAGTGAGTGTTTAATGGTTCACAAACTAGAAATAAATCATATAACCTTAATGGAATTTAAGTATTTTCAAAAAGAAAATAAAACATTTAATGAAAAACAACTTTACATGCCTCATAATTTATCAACGTAACTTCAAGTTTCATATTTATTCAATTATAAGAACTTGGTAAATAATTCGGCAAATTTCGTATATTTCCGTGTCTTCTGGCGATTGAAAAAGCGTTAATATGATCCTGACCATGTAGAGAAATCTTAGTCAGGCTCACTGCTTTGTCTATAATACGAGGTATGAAAAGTTACCGAACTTGTCCGAATCTCTACATGCGATTAATGGAGGTCCGTTAATGTATGCCTTTGTGCGCAGATTTTGTGCAAGAATAAAACTTTATAAGTTGTTATTCGGAACTCGGCAAATGTGAACTTTTTTCCAGTCTAATCCTGGAGGTAAAACGAACATTTTACCGAGATAGCTTCACGGTGCACTACCGTTCATATCAGAGCGACCAATGTGGTGTGCTTATGATAGGTAAATTTACAATGCAGTGACTTAAGATTTTTGTTTGTACCCCTGAAATAGATGAGAAAAAAAACATATTTCCGGGCCTCGGAGTATCTCTACTGAAAACGAAATAACAAAACGAGGGGTGTTACCACAACGGCCAAGCCTTGTTCTCTTTTCATCGCTCCAGTCTCCGCAATCATTTGATCCATCACAAACCCATGCTTCTGGTAAACATTTATTATTAGTGCACCGGAATTGTTTTTTACCGCATGATCTGTCACTGATATTTGCTGCTTGAAAATAGATAAACATTATTATATATGCGCACTGCAATATAAATACAAAATAATTAACAAAACTTTTTATAAAATATAATTATATTTTTTGATAAATATAAAACGAATATACATAGTAACAAAGTGTATAAGTTTTTTTTTTAAAAATCCCCAATTTAAAGTTTTCGTTTGAATTTTAAAGCTTTGCTTCTGAATTCCGACAGTTGAGTTTCCCACAACATAGCTTTTAATTTCCTTTGCTTAATCTTTTGAATTTCAAAAGCTTAGATTTATCATTTCGATTAATATTACTTAGAGCGGACTGCAATTCACCTGTGGAAATCTTTTACATTCTTTGTGAATAAATTGTTTTTGTTTTCAATACATTTCTGGGAATACATTACTTTTTTGAATGAATCCCTACAGGAACACATACTTCGTTTACAATATATTCCCTAGAAATAAACTTTTGTAAAACACACACTGAGAATAAGCACTCTTTTTACTTAACATCCCAAAACAAGAAACATGGCAATGCCACGAAACCAGGTTATCAATTAACCCATCGTAGAAAGATTTAAGCTACTGCGAAAGTTTGAACAAAATCCTTTGAGAAATGTAGGAGGAATGCGCACAGAAGAAATTGTTCACTATGTATTCTATATCAGGAAAAAAGGGCCAAAATAAGGTAAAAAAAATTATCCGATCACAACACCCCGACAATGCGCGCTAGGACACTTGATGACAAAGCTTCTGTGAAAGTTTGGTTAAAATCCCTCGAGAAATGTACGAGTTGCGCACAGAAGAAAATTTTTACGCCCGTAAAATCTGGTTAAAAACCCATTTGCAATACATTTCCTGAGAAACACTACTAATACAAATAAATCTCATTGGAAAACACAGCATTTGCAATACATTCCGGTAGGAATACACTCTTTTTGCAATACATCCCGTCGTGAGTACAACCTTTTTTGTAATACGCTCCCTTTAGAAAAAATACCAATTTATCAAAAAACCCAATGGGAATTCATCACCGCCTTGGAATACATGTACTTACTGCAGTTTGCTTCATCTTGCTGTCCTTGAATGTTTGTACAATCAGGGTCCCCGTCACATAACCATGATTTCGGTATACATTTTACTTTTGACGGACTGGTACACGCGTATTCATCTTAAAACATGAAAAAATTCTAACATATTCAACTACACAAACTATCTTTAAATAGATAAAATGACGTTCTTTGATATATGAAAATTTCAAGTCATTTTTTTTAACATATTTATTGTAATCTTAAGTATAAAATTCTATTAAAATGTGAAAAACGTGGATATTACTGGCGACAGACCTTTAAGAATATTACATTAATAGCAGTTATTTAAAGTTTCGCTTATTCTTTCGTCATCATCATCACCACCATCATCATTATCGTTAGTTTGATTTTTACGTCATGTTTCCAAGATATTATCATTTTGATGAAGTTATTCTCATCCAAACTTATAGATTTATAACTATAAGTAAATATGCTAAATACATGTTACGAAATTTTTGGAGAACAGCGAATTATTTTATTTTTAATGCAATGTAGAATATCATAATATGCTTAAAACTGTTACCAAACCTTTGGAGAACAGTGTATTATTCTACATTTAATGCATTATATGCTTAAACATGTTACGAAACTTTTGGAGAACAGTGTATTATTCTATATGATAATTGCAGCGTAAAATATCAGACATTTGTCGGACAGTATAACATTTGTTTTGTTTGGTTTTGAATGATAACCAAACTAATACCTATTCCACATCCATGTTTATTACAATACACGTCTTCTTCATCAGCCGCGTCACCACAATCGTCGTCCCCATCACATAGATTTTTTTTAAGTATACATCTGTTTGTATTTGGACATTTCACTTGATCCCTACCATTGCAGACCACGGGTTCTGAAAATGTAAAATTTTCGTGTCACTGATAATGTAGCCTGATGACATAGGAGCAAATATAGTATATATAAAATTTTCTGACAATGGTAATCAAGCGTGATTACAAAAGGGCACTTAATTTCAACATTCAAGACATAGGGTCTATTTAGCTGTTTCGTTAACGTTGCAGTTTAATTGTAACCTGAAATCAGTGGCATTTATACGAAAAACCGGTGGTGCCATTTCAAATTTTTGAATTCTCAGGTTTATCTCCACGAATTCACAGTTTCACGATTTCAACATGTAGAATAAACGAAATCGCAACGTCAACTTCACGAATTCACGATTTTAACTTCGTGAAGATGGTGGTTGAATTCAGAACATATTAGAACAAGTTAGCTAGGACAAAAAACGGCGTACTAACCGCAATTCAACTCATCAGATCTAAATCCATCCCGGCAATTATCTACGCCATCACATTTCATTTGACTGCTTATACATCTTCGGTTTGCACACTCAAACATCGATTTGCTGCAGAATCTGTAATCTGAGATTTAAATAAACTGTTAAGATTTATGTTCTTAAAAAATCGGCCATTTCCGTGTCTCAAATCAATGTAACCAGGGGCAATAAACGTCTTGTCTTGTTACCCCTTATATGTGTTACACACACGGAAATTGACGATGTTGAATAGGATATGGACTAGATTTCTAAATTAAAACAAGACACCTATCTTTTGTTCTTTGATGTGTGTTTGAAAAGGTTTTCAATTTGGAAGATTTTGGTTATTATAATGTCGAATATGTTTTATAATTATGATAAATATCAAGTTTTACCGCAAAATTCCTCGTCGTCACCATCAGGACAATCTTTGTCATGGTCACACGGGAAGTTTAATGGTATACACCTCCCACTCCTACATCTGTACTCGTAGCTCTCACACAGTCTATAATCTATAAATATACAGAGAAAACTTTATGTACTAACTTGTATATGTCCTTAACTTAACTCTGCTGCGAGCGTCGATACGAACTATACCAGATTCCAATTTGGATCAGTCCGTCAGAGGTTTTTGTCTTTGGACGTAATATCTGTGATATGCAGGCTTGCTAACCTCTGAACCCCTTTCAAAGTGCCATTTTATTTAGTTCCGCCCATTGTTTTCACGTTTAGGACACAATCAAAAGTCATGCATTTTTTTAATTGGGGACCATATGCCGCTTTTCATGGAATGGCACTAACGTGTAACATTGAAGGTTCCATGACAACCGCCATATGAACACATCTGCGGATGTTTCAAAATTCTAAATTTTACTAGTTCATGTTAAATGTTGAATACTGCTTAAGCCGGTGTCATGGGGGCGAGGACAGAAACTTGCACTTTCCAGTGCCGTCCATGAATAGGCTCAATCAAACCGAGCCTGCAACATTTTCAATTTTGCCGTGTTGGGCTTTCGTCAGGGATTCTTATTTCTCTCTATTAGTACGATGTCCTGTATGCACCAAGTAAATTATCGTCTTTTTCTAGTACTGGTGATCAAAGCCAAGGTTCTTCTTACGAGAGACATGCAATGATAAAGGTAATCCTCGCGAGGGTTTAGCACACACTTGCGAAAGTATATATTAATTTTCGTGAGAAGTTGCAGATAGGACAAATTGAATTTTACATGTTTCTTAAGTTTCCTATCTAATTAATTGGGTCCATCTATCTTAGTTTATGGTGAATAAAACAATACAGGTTCTTCTGCATATCATGATTATTAAATTTGATTACTAGTATTCAGAGTGCACGTATAAAATTTCCCCCAAAAGCTAGGTGTCCCTATTTCTGCCATTGTATCCGCGAATGATCACGTGTTCCCGCTCTTTCGAGAAATAAATTCGACATGTGATATATTTAAAAAAAAACCCAAATATTTTGGAAACTAAAAATTCCATATATACAAAAAATGTAATAATAAGCTTCTTCAGCTTACAGTACACAACCTTTTGGCTATCTAAATGTGTTTTTGAACAAACTTTAATAATTTACTTACCACAATAATATTTACTTTCATCTTCGGTTTGTAAGTCCGTCTGCATACAGTCTGCTTTACCGTCACAAATAAAAGTATAGCTTAAAATAAAAATATTTAGTTATATTCAACCTAACCCATAATTAAAGAGACGGTATTCTACACTTAACGAAAATGGAACATGTGTAAAATATTATTAAATACAAAACATAAAATAGTATAAAATACCTTATAAAATCTAACCAATGAACTTTCAGTGTTTGTACCACGTGATGGTTTAATAGTAACCATTGTATCCAATATTATTTATTTAGTCCGACAAATTCATATCAAATGCATATCGTACCCTAGAAAGCCCTAATATCATATTCAGAGTCTAAAAAGGTTTATATCAAATGTATATCAAACTGCATCTTGCATCAGTACAAGTTTCGGAAAAAATTAATAGTAAACAAAACACTAATAGGTGCATTTTCTGATGTGAGTATATAAACATGGAAATGCAATTATAATATAGTGTTGTTTTTTATATTTTACCCCACACAATTTCCATTCGTACAAGCAAATTGGTCATCTTTGCAGGTGTTATTCTTCTTTTCACAAGTTTTGCCGTTTTTGCTCAGTACTGTCTCAAAGGGATCATTACATGAACAAATGGGTTCGCGGTTGGAACCCACAGTACATATTTCGCTGCAGCCGCCATTGTTTTTACATGGATCGGTATGACCTGTAATAAAGCACGTTTGACACTTACTACGCTACGTTTACATGTACCTTAAAGGGACTCCACTGAGGTTTTTTGACAAGACTGGGCTGAAAATAATATTTCGATATTCATAATATTCCAATTGATGTAGGTCTAGACCAATAACTGTATGCAGAATTTTAAATAATTCGCCCACTCCTGAATTATTATTCTGAAAAAATCATTGTGACCAAAGCGTTACATGGGATAAAATATTATAAAAAGACGATTTTCAATATATTTCTGAGTATATTTCTTATTAACTTTTGCATATCTTTCTGTTTTAAGTGCCCTAGCTAATCTAGGTAAGAAATTAAAATTTTATGCTTTTAGACTTTTTGACCTCAATGGAGTTCTTTTAAAACTGCATGCCTGACGACCAGCCAAAATGATTCAAGAAAAACAAACTTGAGAAAAAAGTACTAATTTTCTAAGAAAAATATAAAGAGTCAAGATTCAAATATTAAAATTACTTGTAATGTGCGATAAAGGACTGATTTTGAAGTATTTATCACCATATTTCTACTAACTGACTAACTGTTTTTGCACATTTTTACTTCTTATTTTTTTTTGGTCATTTACGTGGACAGTAAGTGTTGTTTGCAAGTCTTAATTACTTTCTTTGTTCATTTTACAATATTTTTGTTTAAAAGGAAATTTTAAATTTTTCATGAAAATCAGCATGAATCTTACGGCATACCGCTTTAATAGAAACATACTGGTTCTATTTTTAGAATTTTGGAAAGATGAAGATGAAGTTTCATGTTTATCAGCCCACAGTATAGAGCCTGACCAGGCTTCACGGATTACATGTTGGTCTAGCTCTATACTGGTGGCAAAGGCTAATATCACTTTTGATTCGGTTATAGGAGGGTAAAAATATGAACGCATGGCTCATGACCGGAAGTAAGCATCCAGACGAAATACTCACACGTATCGGATCTATTTCTATAAATAGCTATTCCAAAAACTACGTCACTGGTCTCATACACAGCTTCAACGTTGGCCCCTGTGAGCTTGTTTGCTCTATAGATGAAATCTGCAAATTGTAAATTTTCATTTTATTTCTTTGTTACTTTCTATTTAATTTGCCATCCGTTTAAAAATTGTTAAGTAATAGGCCGCCTTTTTTTTCTTGGTATTCCCTAGCGGAAATGATAAAACTGTCAAGTTCCGCTCGCACAGAGCTACACATTACTGAAAGAAAATTAGACCGATCTTTTCGTTCGTCATTAAGATATCAAATAAAGTAAACAATATGTCGTCTGTTATAGCACATATGATATCTTCTGCTGAATGAAACACAAATATTGTCCGCTACTTAAACAAAATTCAGTTTCCTTAAAAAAAAGAAATAATTTATCGTCTGCTTAATCTAACAAGATATCGTCTGTTGAATTTAATAACCATCTCACCTGACTTCTAAAATAAAATGTCGTCTGCTTAATCAAACAAAATACTAGTTTCGTTTGCTAAGTGTAAAAAAAGTCTGTTAAATCAAAATATAGTCTGCTGTAATGGGAAATGTGTATGTCTTTTCATATTCAGTGAGATATAGAGATAATATGATAATATATTTGATTTTAAAGAAATAATATTCATAAACTTATTTCATTTGAAGGAAATGGTATTCATAAACGTCCGTGTAGCATGGGATTGAGGCGTTGATATAATTTGCTTATTCATAACATACACGCTATTTCATACTCAATATATCACTTTGCCGAACAGAAGCACATAAAAATCGACAGACTGGAACCCAGGCTAACGTCCGTCCTTTAAAGGAAATAATATTTCTAAACTTATTAGATTTTCAGGAAATAATATTCATAAACATATTTGTTTTTAAAGAAATAATATACATAACCATATTTAATTTTAATGAAATATCATTCATAAACTTGTATGATTTTAAGGGAATGTAATTCAATAACTTATTTGATTTTAAGGGAATGCAATTCATAAACTTATTTAATTTGAAGGAAATACTATTCATAAACTACGACTTACTTGTGTCTGGGTCTGCGTAATAAATATTCTGTTTAAATATTGCTATATCCCGTGTCATACTTTTTACAGAAAGAAATGATGTAAGACCTTGACCATCGAAGTCGCAATGGTACACCACACCACTTGAAATAAATAAATACAGCCATAGAAATACATAGTGACGTCACCGTGAAAATTAGGACATATTAGGGTATAAAATTACAAAATATATAAATCCCTGGTACTATAAAACATTTTCTTCTAAGAATAAAATAGAAGTCGCAATGGTACACGACACCACTAGAATGAAATGAGCCGCGTCACGACAAAACCAACATAATGGGTTTGCGAACCAGCCTGCGCCTCCGCGCAATCTGATCAGGATCCATGCTGTTCGCTATCAGTTTCTCTACTTGTAAAAGAGTTGGTAAGCAAACAGCATGGTCGCAAACCCATTATGTTGATTTTGTCATGACACGGCTCAAATAAATACAGCCACGGAAATACAAAGTGACGTCATCTTGACTATTTAGTGGTCTGATGCCAGATGGGACTAACCTTTACACTTTCGATTTTGCCAATGAAGGTTTCCAAATCCCCAAACAAAATATTTTTCAGGGAGACTATATTTTACTTTTACAAAATAAAATATAGACAAAGAAGAATTGTTTCTCAACTGTTTATTTGATACTGCTTATGCGGCTTTTTTTAAAAAAACCATGATTTTTTGAACTAATCCAAACTGTTGAAGTTTTAAAAAATTCAAACTAGTAAGAACATTTGAAACGGAACAACATTAATTCAAATCATCATCTGATTCATCACTGTCACAGGTATCCCATAATGGCGCTTTATTAATCAGGTCTATAAATCTTTGAGATCGGAATCCATTTTTCTGACACATATAAACTGCTTGAAGTTCCAATCCAAATTCAATATGTTGATAAGCTTCGTAGAAAACGCACCAAGCATTATGGCATACATTGTATCAGGCTAAAACATCCCTGGTATTATGTAACATTTTCTTTTACAAATAAAATTGACATCATAACCAACCATTTTCAACCTATGTAATCGCCGGGCTACCGGTATTGCACTAAATCCATCGCCGAAACACACGGTACACATTCCGTATTTACTTCATTTGATACTAGCCAAATGATACTAGCCAACTAATTTTGTGTAATAAATTAGCCCTGCTTTTGAAATGTAATGCTATTTGAAGTGAAAAGAATTTCAATATCAAAACATCCATCATCAATATAGTGCCTATATGGTAAGGCTATACAGAAGTATCGGTTTGGCTGACTGGAAGTGTCGATTTAGCTGACTGAAAGTGTCGGTTTGGCTGTACGGAAGTGTCGGTTTGGCTGACTGGAAGTGTCAGTTTGGCTGTACGGAAGTGTCGGTTTGGCTGACTGGAAGTGTCGATTTGGCTGACTGGAAGTGTCGATTTGGCTGACTGGAAGTGTCGGTTTGGCTGTACGGAAGTGTCGGTTTGGCTGACTGGAAGTGTTGGTTTGGCTGAAAGGGAGTGTCGGTTTGGCTGACCGAAAGTGTTAGTTTGGCTGAAAGGGAGTGTCGGTTTAGCTGACCGAACGTGTTGGTTTTGCTGAAAGGGAGTGTCGGTTAGGCTGAACGGAAGTGTAGGCTAGGCCGAACGGAGATGTATGTTAGGCTGAACGGAAGTGTTGGTTAGGTCGGACGGAGATGTCTGTTAGGCTGAAAGGAAGTACCGGTATGGCTGAACGGAATTGTCGGTATTGTTGTACGGAAGTGTCGGTTTTGCTGCACGGACGTGCTGGCTGACCTGGTCCTATAATGTTGGCAAAGGGTAATCATTACTATTATTCAATGAAAAGCAAGTTACACATGTGCAATATATTATAGAACTATACTTACTTAAACGCTTCAATAAAATATAGTCTTTCATCTTCGAAATCTATCGTCAGTCCTTTAGGACGGAATGCGAATTTCTTTAAAATGATTTTACTGTCGTGGGGACCGTCCGTCCTAAAACGCTGAATCGTTCCTAGAGTCGTGGTTGAACTCCAAAACAACAACCTAAATAAGTTCATGATAAGTAAAATAATAAACACCTTGTTAAGTTCATGATATCACAAGACGTTCTGTGTTATTAAGTTTTTTTTTATAAAGTTCATTACATAATTACAGCTTTGAATGTCAACTTGCTCGGCAGACCGCCACAACTTGAATATTTTTGTAGAGAACAACCAAGGGATCATGCATATTGAGTATAATTGAAATCCAACAAGTAATTGAGAAAAAAAACATGTTGTTTAAAGCTAAATGCTATTTTTGACTCTGGTGGCCAATTTGAAACAATTTTGGATAAATGTGTTGGCCATAGGGACAAAATGGTATCGCAGTCACATGGTCAAGATCACACTTTCACATTAAAGTGAATGTTTCATTAAAATGCATTGCTGGGCATATATGGTCAACTGTTGTTCATTTATTAAAGAACGAATTTTGGAATAGTTATAGGCATGAATGTGTGGCTCAATAAGACATATGTCTTGGCTTTCACTAACGTTCTCAAACTTAAAATCTCGGCACAAACCTGAGATTTTTCTCAACGATTGAGATATGTCTCAGTTTGAGAACTTAATGAAAGCCGGGCCTTTTGTCACGAGCAAACGTCAAGTCGGTAGATATTTGGGATTATTTGACAAACTAAGGGTAAAAAAAAGTGTTTGTTAACCATTCTCTCTACTTGTTATACTATTCTTATACATGTAGTTAACACGCCTTCATTGTAAGTCACAGGTCATGACCTTAACTGGAATCACCTTCGTTTACAAAGAAAAGTTCTTGTAATAGTTTCAAATTACATACATTATGTATGTTTCTTTGAGAAAGACAAGATACCTTCTGCATGGATTAACCACGACTTCGGTGACCGGAAGTCCCGCGCCGTATCTTAAGAATCCGGTCCCGTTGATGTCCATCCCATAAATCGCCATTCGTACAGTGTCTGTCCAGTAAAATGTTTTCTCCAGCCAGTCATATGATATGCTATCACCAACGCCTTCGGAGAAAATTGGACGATCTGAAATTTAAAATACCACCCTTCGGGCTCAATAGCTCACCGGTTAAAACCAACTGAGCATAAGCGGTTTAAACAAAGGCTTACTAAAGTTACCATTAACTTTCTGGTTAAAGGAGTAATGGTTAATGGTTTGATCATCCGGTACGAAAAGGTCAAATAGTATTTCGGACAGACTTTTGACCCCGTCAAACGTTTTAATGAGCTGTGCATGTACTCCTTTGGAAAAAAAATGCACTGTTGTGAACTCATGAACATGTAATCGAAATTTATGTAATTGATTTTAATCACTGAAATTTATTGAAATCTTTATTCATTGTCTAGAATTTTTCATTTATTCATTTGAGCCAAGCTGATTATAATAAAAAAAAAACAAATTAAAAAAAAAAACAATTAAATCCGAGTACACATTGTGCTGTGCATATTTTATTCACTAAATAAAATCCAATTCATATTTCTAGGACTTAAACCCAAAACTTCTCCTGGTAATGAGACATTGAAGCGAAAAGAATAAAGCGCAAAGAAGAAGCGAAAAGAATTAAGCATGGGATTTGTTCGATTTCATGTCTTCATGTCAGTAGATTCACACTTACCGGGTTCTCCAGATTAGTTCTGATTGCCAAAGACACCACGGGGTTTCATTTTTTTTTTCAATCATTATATAAATTTTTTAGGGCATAAATGAGAAACTTCTCTATGGAATACAATAATAAACGAAACGAATGAAAAATAGGGTTTGTTGATTTCCAGTCTTCCGATTCACACTTACCTAGTGCTCCGGGTGTGCTCTGCCTGCTAAAGACACCACGGGGTTTCATCGTTTTTCAATAACGTAAATAAAAACCAAATTCATATTTCTAGGACTTAATCGCGAAACTAATTCCTGTAAAACGATAATGAGCGGAAAAAATATAGCATAGGGTGTGTTCGATTTCACGGTTTTGGGTTGACACTCACCTGGTTCTCTTGAAGAATTCCTTTTGCCTAACATCATCTCAATGTCTGGTAAACTCCTGTTTCCGAACACCATTTCACTTTTTGACGACGTTGTGTTCACTTGGAACACTGCTCTTTTAAGACCGTCTGAGTAAAATATAAGTTTCTTCTCAAAGTCGAAATCAATGGCTAATGGGCTTCCTTTGTTGTCCTTCGGTTCAAACGGGGCGGATAATATAGCAATATCGAGGTAGGCACTTTGCACCTTCTGGTTCGCAGTAAATATGAGATATTCTGCCTCTGATTCTACGAATAAAAGTTTACAATGCTGATGTTTATACTTCACGTGATTTAACAAAAACAAACAACAACAAAAAAAAAATTAAAAAACATAGTTATTTAAGCTCGATTGCGAATCAAGTTCTCGATTTTTGTCGTGACCCAATAAAGACTCGAACCCATGACCCCTGGGTTTAGAGGCGGACACATTAACCATTAGACCACCATTCACACAAGACGTATTATACATTGTAGTGTATTTTCAAACATCGGAAACTGTTTTTACTGTTCTAACGATCTTATTATCTTTATATAGTTTTTATATTTTAATTAGTTGTTGTTGCTGTTTTTTAACGAAAAAAAAAATACAAATCTGTGATGAAAATTATACATTTACCAGCGCAGGTTTTGTTATCCGTCTTTAATTGTCCTTTACTACATTTACAACGGACTTCTTCACTGTTTGGAATCGAGAAGCACAATTGTTCGCAGCCGCCATTTTGGTTTGAACATGGACTTGTGACTGTAAAGGGAGCGTTCGTATTTATCAAATAACGTTCATATGCGACAAATGTGATTGGCTCACACCAGGCGGTGTTAGGGTAAAAAAGTTCTAAATCAGTTATATATCTGTAGCCAACCTGGTATAGCAACATTTGTTCTGAGGAGGGTCATTTTGTTGTAGTTAATTTTCTTAACACATGGTTTATATGATAAAGTATAAACAATAACGTTTCTATGTTTAGTTTTCTGGATAAGAAATTGAAATACATAAAACATTGGATTGCTCACACTGAAAACACACTCTATGTAATGATATACTTTTGCTAATCTTACAAACCATTTGGCTGCATCCTTTGATCGAAGATAGCCAACGACATCACGTGATGTAAACCTCCTTTTAGAATTTTGGCGCGAATATTCGGCTCACCCTTGTCCGCTTTGTATAATATACCAAGCGACTGATCCATCCAAAGCACGTTTTCATTTAGTACTGCGATCCCGACAGGAAATGGTAAATTACTACGCACGTATTTCCGATTGTTTCCCAAATAGTCCGTTTTCTGCAAAAGTAAATGTTTGCAATGAAATTGCTTTTGACCTAAAAATTAATAACAGATTGCTTTCTCTCTAAAATTTAAAAAAAAAGTTTTTGTTTGTTTGTTTTGGTTTTTTACGTCACATCGACACAGTATAGGTCATATCGCGACGTTCCAGCTTTACTGGTGGAGGAAAACCTTCACACGCATTATTTCAGGCACGAACGTGCACTGAGTAGAACCACCGACGTTCCGTTAGCTAGCTGGATAGCTTCCTCGCATGAAAGAATCCAAAGTCCCTGTCGGGATTCGAACCCACAAGTGAGGGACAAGTGGTTTGAAGTCAACGACCTTAACCACTCGGCCTTGTTTGCTTGATACTAAACCCCCTAAAACTGTAAATATATTGTTCCGAATTCAAAGGAGGATAAGTCTATTGTAAGAATGAGATTATAACAATGATAAAGATACCTGAATCGCATCAACGGAAGAATCAGTCCAGTATACATCATGCGTTAAAATATCAACAGTTATCCCGCTTGGTTTCAATACGCCATTTGTAATAATGGCTGTTCTGTTTGAACCGTCGAGACAGCTGCGTTCTATTTTGGGAAACTGTCCAGCGTCTAGCCAGTACAAATATCTGGTAAGTAGAACAATTCATTTCTGTGCATTATTTTAATAGGAAGTTTATGTCACAATAAAATGAATATTGACTGGAAAAGAATCTTACGCAGACGTAGATCGAGGTCGATATATCATCCATAAATCTTTCCGTACAAGATGCTCAAATTTCCGCTTAAGCTAACCAGCTATTACTTTTTGTGGACGATTTATTGGTTTATACAATTTTCATTTGTCATAAATACAGATAATGTATCACAGAGAACGAAAAGGAATATTATAAAGAATGTCAAAGACTAAGTCTAGGCGAATTTTTCCATAAATATTTAAAATATTGATAAAAAGTTAAAAGCAATAGAAATGTATCATTTGAATATTCTTATAAAGTGTAAAGTATAAATTGAAAGTAAAATGTTGTAAAGGTCGAATTCAGAAATATGGAATGTTTCCACTTTTAACTTTAAGACTTCCTACCCCCAAAAGCATTCAACAAACTTCCTACGTCCAATATCATTTTACAAATTCCATACTTCAAACCATACTTCAAACTGAACAGTTGTGGTAAAGTGATCTATGAAATGCTAGTACATGTAGTTTAGTATTAATTATGGAATTTAGAAGTCACTTCCGGTTTTATAGTTACCATACATTTTGTTGTACATTTACCGTTTAATTGGATTAACTGCTAATTCAGAGGGCGAGTTGGCAGGATCGGAGATGAGGACTAACCTATCCTGTCCGTCTAACCTTGATACTTCTATATATGTGTCACTGGACATCACGTTGGTAAAATACAAATTTCCTGTAAGAAATACAATATCATAGGAGATAAAACAGGTCTGGTAGTTCGTACGAATAGAAATTCTTACAGGGACCGCGGAAGATGAACAAATGGTTCATTTAATTGTTTAGTTTAGACAAAAGTCTGCTTAAGTTGAAATTGGACATGTATAATTATTAAGACTACTTGAAATTTAAAACTTTATCTTGGTCTAATCGACAGTCGGCATTTCTTAACAATTAAATTTTATATAATTTGATCAAAATATGGAATATAAAACGAAGACACTTTTGTGAAAGCTTGTTATTGCCACATTAAAGACATTTTCTACAGTTTTATGAAAAAATAATCCTTTCATAGAATTTTCTAATTTTTTTGTATGATGAGTAAAATTTAATGACGGATTTAAAAATAAAAAGAAAAATATATGTTGACGTGTTGGATTTCTTGTAAAATGGCAGTTTCCATGGTAACCGTATATCTAAAAACTGTCAAAATAGCCTAACTGTGTTATAACGAATAAAAAATGTAAAAGATAGCTTAAAACACAAAACGAGCATTGTTTTATGCAGAGATAACCTTATCTAATGATTATGTATGAAACAAATGATAATCTGAACATATTTCTTTAAAAAATGAGTTTTCCATGTTCCTCAACCGAACAAAAAATGAGAAAAATGAACATGAATTCTCAGAATAATTAGAGATATTGAAAAAAGTGTTTCATAGAATTTTCTAATTTTTTTGTATATTGTGTAAAATTTAATGACAAATTCAAAAAGAAAAAGAAAAATATATGTTGGCGTGTTGGATTTTTTGAAAAATGGCAGTTTCCATGGTAACCGTATATCTCAAAATTGTCAAAATATCCAAACTGTATTATAATAATGAATAAAATAGCTTATTACACTCACAATAAACATAATTTTATACAAAGCTTGCTTTATATTAGGGTTCTGTATAAAAACAAACGATAATTTGGACATATTTCTTTAAAAAAAATGAGTTTTCATGCTTTTTAACTAAACAAAAAATGAGAAAAATAAACATGAAAATTTTCTGTAAAAAATTAAAGCTATCAAGAAATTTCTTTTACAGAATTTGCTACATTATTGATATATCAAGTAACATTTGATTGTGGATTCAAAAATAGAAATAAAATATATATGTTGAAGTGTTAGTTTTTTGTAAACGGGCAGTGTCCATGGTTACCGCATATGCCAACTGTCAAAATTACCACGTACGCTTTCTTAAGAAATATCAGCGTTATATTAAATGTACTGTCAAATATAAAACATGTTGTAATAAGAATTTCTTTTCTTTTGATTTTATATTAAGTAAATGATACTGAATATTTTTTTAAAAACATATCTAGGGCCATATTATTTTTTTCACTCGACTAACATGCCCGAACAGTAAGCAAGTATTCAGAAATTTACAAAGAAAATAATGAAATTCTCAACATTTCTTGGATATTAATTTTGTTTTTTATTCAAAACTTTTAAAATATATCATTTTAAACTTCTTTGCCCAGTTGTCTGCCAGTAATCAATTGTCACTATACCACTAGTGGGTGGGGTAACGCGCGCAGAATTATCATCAACGCTGTCGTACTAATGCTTGGAGAAATACTTTATGTGATGTTGTCTAAACGACATTCTTATTCTTTTGAACCAATCTCCTTTTGAACATTTAGAAATATCTATTCTGTATTATTTACTCATTATTTGCTTATAGCCGAAATTTAAACACTTATCCGAATACTATTCAACTTTACCTTCATTTGAAGAGTAATTATCCGTGATTACCTTTCTTGGATGCGCATAACGATGCGCACAGAAAACTACCGAAATCGTCTTTAAAGCAGATATTCCGAGATGATCGTAAACAACCTGTCGATTATGACACTCCATATGCTGAACTATTTTCTGAAACTCCGCTTGCTGACCTTTTCACAAAGGTTTGTTTTTCAAAAAGCTATTATGATGTTTAAAATAATGAATAATCAGGCGCCTTCATATTTATTGAATAATTTCATATTGGTATTTTGCGTGCATCATCTGATTTTAAACTTTATACCCCTAGACCAAATACTGAACAATTTCGTAAGTCTTTTGTTTATTCTGGATCTTGTATTTGGAACGGCCTTCCTGATTATATTAAGTCTGCTACATCTGTGAACCATTTTAAAACCTTATACTTGAGATATTATCACACATCGATGTATACAAATGGATAATCTCCAGTATGTATTTACATAATATTATATGTATTTCAATAGTTTGAATATGTTAATTTTATATTGTTCCTTGTGGAGGGCCTCATGGAAGATTGAGACGTTCAAATGAGTTCTCTCGTTAAATAAAGTCTTTCTTATTATTATTATTATTATTAAACTGACTCTGAAGAGTTGCCTTATAATTATTCACTGAGAACAGACAGGGAAAACATTTCATTTATATATACGACAAAACAACTTGATAAACACTTCAGATGAATGAAAAAAGACACCAAGAATTAGACTCTCGATACATCACAGAAAATAATTGAATCCTGAAGATCAAAGAAACGAAATGATGCGGTTTATGCGGAATTTATGATTTATAATGAGATACTTCAATTAGAGTGCGTGACATTACTTGCAAACATGCAATTTTGCTGTAAATACTTTTTTTCTTCATTCAGCGTTCATTTTCCTGATCAATGAGAATAATTTGTCGCACAATGATCATGCAAATGCTGATTTGTTTTCTTCTTTTGTTGATTTTTATTTGGTTTTACGGCGCAACAACAAAATTTGGGTCATATGGCGCCGAAACAGGAATGTTGATTTTGACTAACCTCGAGTGTTACAAACTTAAAGCTGATTTTCTCGGAAAAAAACACACTGAGGGATACAATCGTCCTTGTAATGATTAAACCATTGATCAACGTATGTTTATATGTATGTATACACGCCATTATTGTTTATGGCAATAGACAATACGTTTGTGCCTTAATAAAATCTTGAATAAAATCTTTGAATTATCATAATGATTCAGCATATTCATGTCAATTAAAAGAAAGAACATCTTAAAAATAGAACGCGTAAACATTATGGTTAACATTGCAGTAAACGCGAGAGAGCGGGGTTTACATTGTAAAAAATGGAGCGAGTAAACTTTTTAAAAAAGAGAGCGTGTAAACATAGTGGTAAACATTTTAAAGAGAGAACATCATAAAAGAGAGCGGGTAAACAAAGTGTAAAAAAGGCAACAATGTAGTAAAACATTTTAACAGAGAGCGAGATAAAACATGGTAAAATGAGAGTAATCACGGCAAAATGCATTTTGAGAGTTTCTTCGCTACTGAACTTTAAGAAGATCAGCCTGACATTTTTGTAGCATGAATACAAAAAATCGAGATAAAAACATCACCAAATTTTCTAAATATTAAACTTTAAAATACAAATAAAGGGTTTAGTAAGAAAAAAGCGACACGTTTATCAACTTTTAAACTTTGACAAAAATTGAAGTGTCCCTGGATATTTTTTTATAATAAACAGGAAGAATTTGATTAAACTGCCATTTTGTTTTACATGAATTACTTAAATAAAAAGGTTTTTAAAACATATGATACGGAGTAGAATGTCAATGTACCTGCAATCCAGTCCACGGCTATGCCTTTGATACCGGAAGCACCGGGTTTGTTCAAAGCACTTCCGGTGATAACTTTTTGGTACCCGCTTCCGTCCGGTCTCATTCTATATATGCCTTCTGTTAAAGAAGAGCCGGGCAACTCCACCCAGTATATATGTTTTCCCGCCATGTGAACATCAAGTTGGAAGATACTCCTATCTGCAATGAAATAAAAAATAACGTACGCCAAACCCCGTGATTACAAGGAAAAGATCAGGATCAAACGGTCCTCTTTTCACGGAACATCATATAAGGCTAAAATGATCTGGGTCATAAATAAATGTTTTCCATCTAAATTTTCTCGCGGGTAATGTTTTCCATCTTTCTTGATGGGGAATCTATCTTTCTCGCTGGAAGAATTTCCATCTTTATCGCGAAATCTTGTTCTCTCTTTCCCGCAGAAATATTTTCCATCATTCCGGGAATATTTTCAAAATTTCTCGGAAATATGCATTCCATCTTTTTCGAAATTCATTCCACATGGAAACTTATCTGAAAAAAATGCTTAATCGATTTGATGGCATGACGTTATCTGACGTCATCTAACACAGACCAATTCATGATGTTTAATATGGTCTTTTTAAAAGGACCTGTGCCTTTAATAATTCATACATTAAAATGTTTATTTACCCGTGCCTCCTATTGGCGAAATCGCATCATCATGGTCATCTCTGTTCATAGCAAACCCTCTCACGTAAGCTTCGAATGAAACAAGTATAAATGATTCTCTCATTGCGCATGACCCATTTTCAGCCTTGACGTAACCAACGCCACACGCGCAAACCGCCGACGCTGGGCTAGTTGGAAGACAAAGTTGTTCGCATCCACCATTGTTCAAAACACACTTGTTGGTTTCCCCTGATTGAAATATTGTGTTTAACAGTAATAAGTAAAATATGTTCCCGCTGAATAACGAAACAAGATACTAAAAAATATCAACTATTAGTCAGACAAAACATTGTATTTTCTAACTTTGTGGGGATTTTTAAATTTTTTTATAAGTGGGGGGGGGGGGGTAAAGTTGGGAATGCATTTTTCTTGAATTTTGCTTTCACATGTAAGATTTTGAAATTTACCTTGTCCAGCGAATATTTGAAGCTAAGCAATGATATCACCATTTACTGTTTAAGAAATCTTTAGAGTTTAAAGTTAATCCACCGTGCCTATACCACGTGACTTTGTGATCTGCGCGGGGAAGAAATTTAAATCAATAGGTTTTCTCCTTTGCCATACCTTTTTGTTTTAGTATTTCATTTTTTTCTGTTGAATAAAGAGCAGAGTCCGCTCTATTCTAAACAAGAACAAAGAATTTTTCTTTCAGTTCCAAGCGTTTTTGGTTTATGTTTGTTGTTGCTGTTGCTGTTTGGCCCCGTGCAGATCATAAAAATGCCATGTGCTATATGCACCGTGTTACTATTAATTTATTTTCTTGTTTTTCCCGTTTGAAATATGCGACTCACCTTTAACATTGCGGTTGTGGTAGATTGTAATGGCCTTCACCTTTCTGACATTTTTCTTCAGCACGGTCATGTTTCCGCCTTTACGTAGCTCAAGTTTGTTAAGAGTTTGTCGGCTGTTGTCGGCGTAGTATAAAACGCCGCCGAATAACGAGACGCTGTTTGGTTTGCCAACATTATCTTGTACAACAATCACCCGACGAGTGCGAAATTCCCATTTTAATATCTGTTAAAATGTTGAAAAATATAATTATACAAACCCTTAAAGATCGGTAATTAGCGATTTATTTCGGGTTATGTTATGATTAATCCGAAGCAACTCTCGCCGTTTTTCAGCAGTAACTGTTATCGTGAAACCTATCAAATTAACATGAGAGGTGTTTTCCCGGTGTGACGTCATTATTCGAGAGAATACCAACATGGCGGTTTGCAAAGATGCTCGTTGGTAAGTATAAGGCTGCTGAATTTTTCTAATGGATAGCTTTGAATTCAAAATAGTTCTTCATAATGTCAATATTTCAATATCAAAATATGAAAAGTGAGCTACCAACAGTATGGAGAATGGTCAGACTACTCACTTCCGGTTTCTGCGGAGTAAGGGTAAATGGTCGAATGAATATCTTATAAACATAACTTCTTTTCTTAATATTCAACATCAATATATTGTTCATATTTGGTCTTTAAAAACATTTTCATGTTGCTTTCTTAACATTGCTGACAGTATTTAAACCAAATGAGATTCAGCTATTTTTTGGTTAATCCAACAATTCGAAACTTTTCCACTTCTTGATATCCACACATTCTGGCATGTTATTTCTTAAATAAATGTATATTTTTTTAATTTTAGTTCCTTAGTGATGCTTTACCTGTTGTCGTCTGCCTTCTGTCCAATACAAATCGCCTGTAGCAGGATCACGTGACAACGATGTAGGCGTGTCCACACGTCTTGCATGAAGCAATTGTCTTTGCGTTCCGTCCATTAACATTGACGCCAGTTTGGGACGCAAACCGTGACCTCCAATATCAATCCAGTAAATAAACCTGGAATATGTGAGTACATTATAACAAATGTAGTCAACACAGAAACAATCATATAAATTATAACTGTTGAAAAGTATTTTATCTATATTTCTAAGCTTTTATAAGTTAAAATGCAACAATAAAGTTTATCTTATTACCAATAACAACATGACAACATTGACAAAATATCAAATGTTGACTTGTATGTAATAATGTATATTTGCCAATTTTGATTTGATGCTTACTGATGACATTGTATATTGTTTTCCTTCTATGCAACTTGCAAATTATTTTGCCATTTTCATTTGTATGCGATTGAATGTACATGCATTATATTTTCATGATTGATGATACGCTTAATGCTGAATGCTTATATGCTTAAGTCAAAATAAATATTATGTTCTGTTATGTTCTGCTCTCACTCAGGAGTACGTCTCCGAAATTCACGCACATTCCCGTGCCATTCGTTAACATGAATCAAAGTACAAAGAGGACTATGAAGAGTTCTTGTTTGTCATTCAATAAAGTACATGTAGTTGTACTATAGTTGACAATTCAATGGGTAAAATATGCGTCTTGTACACAACTTACCCTCTTGAGGGATCTACGCAAACTGCTACCGGTGTGACACAGTCTATCGGTCTTCCCATGTTACTTAAAATAACTTTACGATACACAGATTTACCTTGCGTCCTCATCACCTCAATGGTGCCGCTTACAACTAGGAAAAAAAAATATTTGCACAATGAAGAGATCATATCGTGCTTAGGTTACAAATGAGTCATATCCGTCATTTGCATTATATGTTGAATATATAAATACAATTACAGCATTGATAAATGAATTAAAGCCACATTCAGCCTAAAAAGTAAATATTTTTCTTTCTTTCTGCAAAAAGGGCAAACGCTTGTTTCATAACGTTGTAATAATGATAATAATATGTAAGATGCTTAGCATCTAAAGAAAATAGCGCTGAATATGAAATAATAATTATTTGTTATATAGAGGTAGCAAAATGTAACTAAAGTGGAATTTTGACTTACATACAAAATACTTAACCACTGTAACTTACTAAATGTATTAACGCAAAAAAAACAAAAGATAGTTCAGCCAATGAGTAATCTTTTGGACACTCTAACAAGACACCATAAAGTAAAAAGTATTAAAAAACAAAAATATTAGACTTTATGGGCCTATATTTTGACACACCCACTTGGTGTAAAATATTTCTTTTTATATTTGTTTTGTTTAATTCTTATGATATTATTGTTTTAGTTACAAGAGAAAGGTAAAAGAAAGAAAAATCGTTTTAATGAAATCTTATGATTTTATTATTTTTTTATATTTTTTTTTGAAAGATAAAAATGGTTAATTTCAAATTCAAATACCATTATATTCCATTCCCTTTTGTAAACATACAGTCATGTGTACATACAGTAACGGCAATTATTTTCATAGTGAGAAAATTAAATATCATCTCAGAATCCCCTCTCCAAAACAATATCATACAAAAGCTTTTCGCTTAACATCAGAAATATTGCTCTTATATCGTCTGCTACGCATACTTACAATCGGCCCAAAACAGATTTTTGGAGACCCAATCATAGGCAACACCGGCCGGGTTACCAATGTATGCTGTCGGTGCGAGTATAGAAACATTACCGGAGAATAATCCCATGGTCTTCAGTGTCGTCTGCAAAATTAATTTTGATACTGATGAGGTAATCATAATATCAAGAATTGTGTTCGCTTTTACTAAAGAAATACAAATATACAAAATATTAATCCCTGCGAGACAACGAAGTCGACATTGAAATAAATGTAACCGGGAAGGATAATTATATCTGTCTTCCAAGATGTAATCTACAAATTCCCATTGAGCATGCGCAGATGAACCCACTTTTTCACATGAAATGATCACATTTAATTGACTTCCAAAAATTGAAAAGTAGAAACGAGCAGACAGATAATTTTACCACGCACTGAATGAATTATCGGTAATGATTTAAATGAAAGGAATAAAACAAACAAATCAACGAAACGGTTGTAAATGCTTTAACAAGTCCTTGTGTACAAAGGTGTTTTGTATCTTACATTTCCTCTGCTCGACTCTTCAACAAAGAAAAGTTGCTTTTTCTGACTGTCAAAATCCATGCTAACAACTTTCTGACTCCTTGTCAATGGGAGATAACTCTCATTACCTAATCTAACCGGAAGTTGTAAAGCGGAAATACCTTCTGCGTGGCTGTACATTATGTAATCGGTAATGTCTGAAAATATACAAAACTTACACTGATATTAAAGTTCATGGTGTAACCTTAATAAACGGTATTCTTTACATATGATTAGCATTAAATAATTAGGTTGAGAGACTTCATAAATTTCCAAATTAACAGACGAACATATTAAATAATCTTTTCGAATTTCATTTGTTAAGATATAAATGACACTAGTTTCTTTGAAGATTGTGTCATTTAAATGCTTTAGTCAAAAGGACACAAGATGAATTGAAAAATATAACGTTTGTTTTTTCATGAGGAAATTCTGATAAGCTACATTAACAGTATTACTATGCCTAACAAAGACGTTTTACCTTCAACACAGAGATGCGGAGCAGATTGTGAAAGTCGCATTCCCATTGGGCATGCGCAGATGAACCCACTTTTATTCACAGGCGAAAGCAAACAGAGGTGACTACACGAGGCTTTACTGCATGGATTTTCATCTGAAAACGAAAGATTTATCTTTTCTTATTCGAGTATAATATAATTAATTATTTTAGAACAAACATGTTTGTAAAAAAAAAACAGTGCACAGTGTACATGGTTGGTGATTCGGACTATGACTGTTAGGTGTTTTCCGTGTGCCGTGGCAAACAGTTAGTATATTCGTGGTTTCAAAACGTTTCGCCCCTGCCAACTGAAAACCAGAAGACACGACATATTAATTTTGAAACAAGACACACATTAACAAAATCATCTCCTCGCCGGCTACCTCTAGCTTTTGCCCTTAATACTAAAATATTTAAAGATTTCGAACCCTAATGAATTGGTAAATATCGGCAAATGTGCGATTATATCCTAAAAATTCTAAGCAGCTCCCACTTCTGACAGTACCTACTAAGTTTTTATAATGCTTGTTCGTCACGTGCATTATTAATTTACGCTGTGCACGTGATATCATAATTAGGGAATGTCAATACTGTAGAGAGTCCTTAATCCCATTTAACACTCTGCAAAATGACATTTATTTAGAAACGAAGGTATATATATTTTTTATTAAATGTCTTACTTTTCTTCATATGGTTTAATCATCAAGTGAAATTATATGAAAATAGTATATTTCAAAGCATTGCAACAATATCTTTCGTGAAAGACTGTGTTTCTTTTGTTGCGAGTGAAATGCTATTGTCCACACTTGTTCTAAGGAAAAGCTAAGGTTATGAACTGGAGAGAAGAAGATTCGAACCTTCAGGTTGTCTAGCCGGATGGAATATAGTAACTCCTATAGGGTTGTTCAGGCGTTCCTGGTTGGTATAGAGATGTGTACAGTTGTACTTCAGGCACATGGAAACCGTCTCCGCTGACCGGTCCGTCCAATAGATCAAGTCGGCAAACACGACAATGTCGTGCGAGTGTAATAAAAACTGAAAAACGACGACAATTTTCACGATACATGATTCATAAAAGGTGAAACAAATAAGCTCGAGACGAGTTCGTTCGAGTGGTATCTTTATATCATAAATGCATGTTATGAAAACAGAACAAGATTACGTACATGAAGTGTAAAAGCTGTAAAGCAATACAACTTATTACTCGGTTTTATTTCATCAATTGTATCATTACTGTAAGTAATAGTTATAGTACATGAAACGAGTTAGTTACGAGGGTATAACACTGGCTGGGGCGACATCAAGGGGTGTTTCTGCTAAAAAATGGCGAGGCCGTTAGGCCGAGACAATTTTTTTTGCAGAAACATCCCGAGATGTCGCCCCAGCCAGTGTTATACACCCGTAACTAACGAGTTTCATATACTATAACTGTTTTATCGCAATAGCATAATGTTTTCTATTTCTGTAATAGAAACAAATAGAAAAAGTTGTTTTCGCTGCCGCAAAAAAAATATACAAAAGACATCCAATATAAGAGGCGGATTGTATACTGTTACCAAGATTGATTTTAGATTAAAGGGTTTTTTTCAGTGGAAATAATTCATTCAGCGGATGTACCTTTTGATTAAATGAGAGTAAATTTCATTTCATTAATTATCTTTGTTTATATTTTTCATTGTATTTATATATTTATTTTATTTTATTTTTATTGATTTCATTTTTTTATTTTTTTTTTGCTACTGGGAATGGTCGTTACCACTGCCCCATTGGAGCCTCCATGAAAAAACTGTATTGATATATACAAGGTGCGAAAAAAACTCGAACGATATATAACAGTCGAGTTTTTTTCCTATATGAATCAATGAAAAAACTGTACTGTTATATATCAATACAGTTTTGAAATGCTCATTGAAGTGTACTGAGTATAATGGGTTATAAGAACAAAGGAAAAGTTCCAAACCATGCGATAATATGAAATAAAGTGGAATATGTTGCGGTTAGCGGTAACAAATGTTTTATCTGAACTTTAGTTGAATTGCGTACAATACGCTGCTTTTCATGAAGTGGCAAAACAACGTCGCATTGAATGTTCCATGATCACTTCTGCATGAACATAGTTCTTTTTATTTCACCGTTTTCACTTTTAAATGTTGAAGTTTGCCTAAGCCGTTTCCGGGGTGTTACTGTATGCTTGCATTTACGACTGCCGGTCATTAGGTCAATAGGTTCAACTAAAACGAATTTGTTACGGACAGCGACCTTTAAGTTTCTGTGTTATGAACATGACTAATATGTTCTGTTCTGTATTCAAATGATTTTACTTGCATAAAATGGGTATTATATTTTTAATTAAAAAGAATCGGTTTATCAGTATAAGAGTATTGACTTAATGGCCTTTCCATTGTTATACCGAGTAGAACGTTTGTTAACGCAATGACATATAATTATACAATACTTACGTTTGAACGGAGTATGATTTTCCGACGCCCTGATCCGTCATAATTACAGAATTCTATAGAATCTTAATTTGGCGTCGGCGAAATATAACCTCCGTGTCGGATAGTCTATAGAGAGACCGTTGGGCCAGTACAGGTTTGTGGATACGATGGTGGTGCGGCCTGAACCGATCCATACCAGCACGTTCGATCCTCGGATACTGTCCCCAGTCCGACCAGAATATGTAACGAGCGCTGAAAATAAAGAAAAGAATTGCATTTTTGTGTGTATGTGTTTAGAAAGAAACAAGAGGGCCATGATAGCCCTGAGGTCGCTCACCTGCATAAAGGCCCCGGAGCGGGGCCAGTTTAAAACCCCAGGGCTTTTATTTGAACAAACTTGAAAGACACTCATTTAAAGATGTTTCACAATGTTAAGTTTGTTAAATTTTTACTACACACATATAATGAAAAACAATGATCTCCCCCATCCCCCTCCAGCAGGGTCAATTTTCACCCGAGGGCTTATATTTGAACAAAACTTGGTAGACACCCAAAAGAAGATGTTTCATGCTAAACATCTAAGCTCTAGCTCATTGGGTTTTTTAAAAGAAGTTATTTTAAGTTTTTACTATACACATATAGTTAAAAACAATGACACCCCTGGGGCGGGGCCAGTTTTGACCCATGGCTTTTTTATTTGAACAAACTTTGTAGACACTTACTAGAAGATGTTTCATGCTTAATATCTAAACTCTAGCTATTTGGGTTTTTCAAAGAAGATTTTTAAGTTTTTGCTAATAACACATATAAGGAAAAATCAATGACCCCCAGGGGCGGGGCCAATTTTGACCCAGGGCTTTTATTTGAACAAACTTTTGTAGACATTATCTAGAACATGTTTCATGCTTAATATTCTAAACTCTAGCTATTTGGATTTTTTCAAAGAAGATTTTTAAGTATTTGCTATACACATATAAGGAAAATCAATGACCCCCGGGCAGGGGCCAATTTTTGACCCCATGGCTTTTATTTGAACAAACTTGGTAGACACCCATTAGAACATGTTTCTATGCTAAAAATCTTAGCTCTAGCTCTTTGAGTTCTTTAAAAGAAGATTTTTTAAGTTTTTAACTATATGCATATAAGGAAAAATCAATGACCCCCCTGGGGCGGGGCAATTTTGACCCCAGGGCTTATATTTGTACAAACTTGGTAGACACTCATTAGAAGATGTTTCATGTTGAATATCTTAGCTCTAGCTCTTTGGGTTCTTTAAAAGAAGATTTTTTTAAGTTTTTACTATATGCATATAGGGAAAATCAATAACCCCCTGGGCGGGCCAATTTTTGACCCCCAAGGATTTTATTTTGAACAAAACTTGGTAGATACTCACTAGAAGATGTTTCATGCCAAATATCTAAGCTCCAGCTCTTAGGGTTTTTTAAAGAAGATATTTAAAGTTTTTTCTTTCGGTTGCCATGGCAACCAGGAGTTCTGCATGGAATTAAATTCTTTGAACAAGTTTTAAAGGTGACCACCAAAGGAACATTCCTGTGAAGTTTGGATGAAATTGGCTTAGTGGTTTTATGAGGAGATGTCATTTAAAGTAAAAGTTTACGGACGGACGGACGCCGACGAAAAGCGATCACAAAAGCTCACCCTGTCACAAAGTGACAGGTGAGCTAAAAAATAATCATAAGAAATACTTCCGGGATGGCTGCCGTCGGTGCCTCGTATGCTTAAAACTTTAAACGCTGAGCTATATACAGGTATGATATCGTCGTAGAAGAAGAAGGAGGAGAGAAAGAGAGAGAGGAAATAAGGAAAAGAAGAAGTAGAAGAAAAGAAAAAAAGAAAAAAGTAAAAGAGGAAGATGAAGAAAATGAAGTAAAGAAGTATAAGAAGATCGTAATCCCAGGCTGTCAACCAGGTCTTATCCAAAATAAAGGAGGATATAGGAATATTTTTTGCAGGAAATATAGGAGTTTTTGGACCATTTAGAGGCAAAAAATAGGAGTTTTTCAACTTAAATTGTTTAACTTACCAATGCTTATATAAATGTAAATTATTCTTACTTTTACACATTGCTGTTTCTACAATAAAATGTCTTACAGTATAAGTGAAGGACACACATTAGCAGGCTGTCCAGCACCTTCCGACATAAAAAAATAGGGTGAATTTTAGGTTAATATTCAGAAATTTTAGGGCTAAAATAAGGAATGTTAGGGTACGTAATAGAAATTTTAGGGCTAAAATTTGCAATTTTATAACTAAATAAACTAAGGTCCCAAAGGACCATGATGAGGGCTTATCTTTGCATTTTTTGACACAAAAGTAACTCACAAATAATGCTCTAGTTTAGTTAGAGCAAAGGTGCTACCAGTGTGGACTCACTGGTTCAACTGCCTCCCCTGCGGAAATGGTCTTAGTCAAATCATGTTCAAACCATATTTTTTTTTAATTGGCTGAACATGTCAAAAAGAACATGTTTTACCTATGTTTTGGGAATGTTATAACCACAAGTGTCTAAAAGAAATTCTTATACAGTGAAATTCTTGCACAATGCAGCTTTTGAATATTGACAAATGAAATTTTTTGTGCAAGTAGGAAGTAAAAAGGCATTTGCCTTAGTGCAGTCATTTGAATAAATGGGAAGCATCTATAATCAACACAAAGAATTGCACATCAAAAAAGTTCATCACACAGACCATTCAATTGCAGTTTATCTAGATCACATAATTGCAAAATGTGTGTTACATTTGTAATTGGAAATGAGCTTTATATTACTGAACTGCCAAATTATTTTTGAGTGTGATTAATTATATGAGTCTGCATTTTTTCTAAATTGTACCCAGATGAATGAAAGAACAAAAAATTGAATGAAATTGAAAACTTTGTGGCAAAAAATAAGCAATTTCTCCTACAAAAACATCGAAAAGGATAAATAAGTATGAGGGAAAGAATTAATTTTTCAAAGTCTATGTTAACCCATTCAGTACTTTACAATGTTGTTTTGATATTATGCAGATTTAAAGGGATACTCAGGCAAAATAATGGCAAAAATATAAAATGATTTTCTGTACTCAAATCACCCTAAAATGACATTTCTTTTTTTTTTTTTTTTTTTTTTTTTTTTAAAAAAGTCCCAACATGAATTTCTGTATAAATTCTATATATTTTGGGTTTGAAGTTTTTAAATATATCTATATATGTTGAACGAAATTTTGACGCGAACAGAATCACCGAATAGTTTTAAAAACAAGTTCATGCGATTTGAACAAAACCCTGGAAGTTACAATAACAAATATTGTGGAATATTGTATGATTGAAACAAGTCTAAGTAATTGATTTGACATGTTTTTTAACGTTTCCAGAGTACAGAGGTGACAACTATTGTGAAATTTTAGCGCTCTAACCTGACCCACGCGGGTCAAGTTAGGAAAACACCATTTTATTCTTTATATGGAGAAAAGTTTTGTTCCTTTGACTGTTTAGTGTATTCATTTTGAGGACATTTACAGAATAATGAATGAAAATTTCAAAACTAAGAAATGAAAATTTTGCTTGTGTCTCCCTTTAAATAAAAGAGTTGTGAGTAAACAAATTGTACATTAATTTTTGACAACTATTTATACATGTTTTTAATTAAGATTGTGTTACAAAAGCTTCATAATGATCATTTTTAAATATGATATGAAATAAATGGACCACTTCAGAAATTTGGATAAAATGAACAAACATAAAATTCAAGATATCTGGAGTTGGCAAAAAAGTGTCAAAATATTTCAGAATAAGTGGACTCTTATGGTTATGATTTGAGTTTCAGGACCATGATATGGTAGTTATTTTTGCTGTCAACATGATTATCAACAACCGCTTTGATTATGAAATAGCAATGTTTCTGACATAGTCAAAATAACTTTTAGTTAAAACGAAACCAGATCAAAGTCATCAATTTTGACGTTGGCAAAACATGGCCAAATCATTTTTGACCATGTTCAAAACATGGTCAACTTAGTTATGTCCGTGATTATTTTGACAGGGTTACAAGTTATAAGTATGTTTATAACAAAAGATAAAAAAAATGAGGAATTTCAGTGAAAAAATAGGACATCTTTAGGAACTCCCTTTGAATTTTTCACTTTTTTAGGAATTTTAGCCAAACTGAAAAAATTAGGATTTTTTTAAGAATTTTAGGGACACAGCGAACAGCCTGCATTAGCTTTGAACCACAGCATCAGCATCCCGGCAGAAAGTTACAGCAATGCATGACCATCATCTGAATGGTCACCTGAAATAAAGTTGATGCACTGCCTTTTCATGGTGACCATGCAGATTTTGCTATGTGGGAGCACAGCAGCCTTGAGCATAGTAATGTGATGTCTGATGGCAGGCATACACATTTCTCTTACCTGTAAAATACAAAAGGACGAAAGCAGTACCAAAATTTTAATCTCTTTGAATTCCTCGGCAATATATTATTAAAAAAATATAGGAAAAATATTCAAAATATAGGAGAATATAGGAAAAATAGGAGGCTTTTTAAAATATAGGATTCCGACCCAAAATTTAGGAGTTTTATAGGAATATAGGAATTGGTTGACAGCCTGTAATCCAAATAAAAATAATCTGCCCTCACTCTTTCCGCGGATCGATCTCGATCCCTCTCGGTCGGGTAACATTTTCGCTGAAGAGGACCATTCGACTGGAACCGTCAAGTCTGGCCACTTCTACAGTTTCTAATGTAAAGTCATTCCAGTATAGATTTCCCGCTATCCAATCAACTGCTATGTCCTCGACAACGTTGATGCCAGAGGAAATAATCTGAGTGAAAAAATAAATAGATGAATTTAATTTCAGTATACTCGAGGCCATATGTCGCCATTAATAGCGAAGAACAAAAAAATAGTTCTTTTTAGCTTGACGAATGGTCTATCTTATAGAAAGCGAATACAACTTTGCCCTGTTAGTTGTGGGAAATATGTCAAAGTTTATTTTTATTATATGATTTTAAATTCAGAACAGTTACTTTACGCTTACAGCCTGAAAGTTTTTTTGTAAATCTTTTCTTCTCAATTTACCTGTCGAGGTTTTTATTCATTAAAGATCCTGTATGTTATGTTGCCAACACTGTCAGAGAAATTTTATATATGTATATAAGTATTCTTCTTAATCAATTTCCAAACAACCAAATATGTTAAATATGTACTGCAAATGTGCATTATATGTAATCATTAAAATATATGCATTCATTTCTTATTGAAAAGTTTGCCTTAGACTTTTACCGAAAATAAATTTCTAATTACCTCCCATATTTACTCGGTAATATCTATTTACAAATAATGCTTTTTGGAAATATTGATATAACTCTTCATTTGAGTCATCATTAATTATGATATAAAATCATATTTTTTTTAGTTACAGGATCTACACTAAATATAGAAAGAAATTGAATATGCCTCAGTAAGATTCCTTTCCATCCACAGCCATTCTGTAAATTTTCATGGTCCGTGAGTCGGGAGAAAAAAAGTTGTCGATTTTTCATATACACATCTATTCCAGCGAGCGAGGCGGTGTTCTTTACCGAATTGACGTCCAGTCATTCAAACTAAGTTCATGACTACCAAATGAAATATCGTGTTTTGTTGTAACAACAACTTTGGCGTCCTCGCCTGAAAAATGTTTTACCAAACAACTTCATATTCTACATCACTTATTACAAACACCCCATCGCTGCTTTTTAAATTTGTATCAAGTGGGGGTGAAAATAATTATTATTTAATCATATTTTCATATTGGACGGTGTAGCGCCTATATTGGACAGTTGATAAGAAAGCGTATGTTTTTTTTTTCATCTTGTAAGCCGTAAACGACTAAAGTATCCCAATACCCACTTTTGAGAGCAATGCAAGCGTCTTACGAAACGGATCTGGCTGTCGTTTGACATTACGCTTAGTGAAGAGAAAATACTTAGTAAAAGGCGAAAAGCACCGTAATTTGATACACAATCATTAGAAGATGGTGCGCTCAGTCAGAACCAAATAAACAAAATTATCTGTAAAATATGTGAATATATTTGGACGAGTATAAACAGACTGGAAAACCATGTGATTTCTGATAAGTTGTGTACAAGTCCAAATAAATCCCCACAAAAATATTGAAATGCACGGTGTTCCGTGCGGGTCATCTATCTTTCGCTTTTTCGATCTGCTAATAAAACCTACTTTAAAGTCGATATAAAGATAAATGCTAAGTTGTAAAAACACAAAAGCGCCAAATAGACGATTCATTTCGCGTCGCACTTCGCAGTAACTAGACGGAAAATTCAAAATGTATGGCCCTAACGAAACACCGTAGGAATGTGTGATACGAGGAAACATTGTTTCATTGTCTGAGTTCCTTAACAAAAACACCGGGAAAAACGTAAGACGGAAGACATAGTTTTTTATTGCCCCCACCCCCCCCCCCCCCCACAAAAACTGCTTTTGGCTCTTTAAAAAACATTAAAGAAGTGAAAGGGATATTACTTTTTCAAAACCGGCAAATATTTATTTTCTGGAAGTTACACCTAAAACGAAGACCCCATTACAATATTTTAATACACCGAGCATAAGTCTGGTGTCAAATTTCCGGAAGTTTCGCAGGATATCTCCATCACATAAGTAGTTTACAATCACGGTTATAAAAATACATGCACGGTGAATGGTAAACAAAAAATGTGAACATACCCGTTGCCTGGCAACCTGTAGAAATTTTCTCATATCCCTTCTCGCACGTGCAACGGTAAGAACCCTTTAGTTTGAAAACCTTTGAAGCAACGTCGGTCATTAATTCATTTTTATCTGAAAAATAATTAATGGGTAAAAGCCAACCGCAAAAATCCATAATTACAACAATCAATGAAGTTTTCAAAAACACCATATAATCACATAATAATATCATATCATACTCGAAAACACAACAGCTTCGCACTACATTAAAAAAACGATGAAATCAAATAAGTTGAAAAAAATTAGGGCGTGTTTTTTTGCATAGCGCTTTGGGGGCTAATTTGCAAATTTAAATAATAAAATACGGTTTTTACGTCAAATCTCATTGGGGTTATCGGGGGCGTTTTTTATAATCCATGGTACCGCGAAAATATGCGTATCTTTTATATTTTCAAATTTTCCCTTTTTTAACTTTTTTAAGTAAAATTATTCAAATTTTAAATTTTTTTATTCAAAATAATAAAAGTTTTTTGTCAGTGGAACAAAATAGAAATTACGTTTCCCATGGGTTTTTGAATATAGCCCCTGGGGAATATTGCGAAAAAATTTTTGTTTTTTTTTTCATGAAATTTTCCAACAATACTTGTACCATTTCAATTTGCCGACCTTAACATACACACCTGAAGACCCTTGTGGGGGCGTAAACCCCAAAATAATCCCGGCGTTACCTATCGCGCATTCGTTCCTCTCTATGTCGGCAAATAAAATAAAATAAAAATAAAACAAGCTGCCTCTTGATATAAGCTACCTACACACCAAGTTTGATGCGAATAGGCCAAAGCAAACTAAAGTTATTGAGCGGAAACCAACAGTTGACGCCCGCCCGCCGACTTCGGCACTATAATAACCAGTTTTCGTTGAAAACCTGGTTAATACAAAATAAAACAAGTGATGAAATTAATAAAATAAATAAGGAGTAAATATCCAGTAAAAAACACAGTAAATAAACAAAGATAATACAATGTACATGAAATTAAAATAAGCAGACAAGTGCAATGAAATATTGAGAAGAAAAAAAATGAAATCAGTTTAATTATGAAAAGCAATAGATTTTTATGTAAAGAAAAGAAATACCGAAACGGATGCAAAAATGATGAAAAAAAAAATGAGGAAAAAAATAAAAAAGTATTGTGCCCCGGGTGAGGATCGAACTCACGACCTTCAGATCGCTCTTGTTTAATGTGATTATGAGACTGACGCGCTGCCTACTGCGCTACCGAGGCACTTGCTACTATACCGATTTATGTTTCAAACTATACATAATAGCATACATAATAGCAAGTATTTATTTAAATTTACCATTTTTAACCACGTTTCAACTCATTTAATATATCCATTTCAATATTTTTGATAACAAACTACTACAAATTTCAAAAACAATTTGAATTCATCCGACGGTACGCTACATAAATATCCATGTTCTATTTTTAGATTTTAAAGCATGCATGTCAGGTCATGACTCATGAATATTCAAATATCGATAAACGTATTTTGAACCGTGACGGAGAGGTTTAGATAAAATATGAATGAAAATATACATGTGGGCACTACTTGAGACTCCACTTTGGAATGATATGCAAAATATCTTAACACATGGCATGCTTCTTTGTCCTTTAAATGTTAAATGAATATTGCTTATTATTCATAAATGTACATAGTAATCATCCGTCACGCGTTGTTGATTATTTAGGCCTGCGTAAATAATGTACAGTAGCGTGAGAATAAGCGTAATATTGCGGGCTTTTAATTTTATTTCAGTTGTATAGAATTCCGTTCAAGATCTTGTAAATGGATTCAAATTATACACATCAATTTATTGAATAAAATTTGTTTTATTTTGGTACACAGACAGATCTAAAAAATATATTATGTACTGTTAAGATCTATATATTTTAACTTGTTGACGTCACGAGGTAAGGCAATTATGTGTTACTGTAAAATGTGATAATGAATAGAAAGACCTCTTAAAACACAAACGTCAAGAAATAGATCTAAAAAGCAGAAATACGGCAGAATAAAAACAAATAAAATGTAAGAATATCTGACATAAATTAGCCACAGAACGAATCGATCTGGCTGAAATGATAAAAAAACATGGATATAATTACAATTTTCGATCAAAAATTGATATTATAACTGTTAATTTATTAAAAAATCTCTAATGTGTAAGCTGTTCTTTATGGTGGCATATTTCTGCCACCAGATAACCTGATAATTAACTAGTTAATTAAGAGGTTAACTAGTTACGTAACTAGTTAACCTCTTAATTAACTAGTTAATTATCGGGTTAACTAGTTACGTAACTAGTTAATTTTTTCAATAAAGAAAAGATCATAACGGGAAAAAAATGCATGTTAGTGCCTGCAAACTGCCATCCCTTATTGTCAGCTTAATATTAAGAGGTGAACTAGTTACGTAACTAGTTAACCTGATAATTAACTAGTTAATTAATAGGTTAACTAGTTAAATAAATACTTAACTAGTTAACCTCTTAATTAACTAGTTAACTATCAGGTTAACTAGTTACGAAAATACCTAACTAGTTAACCTAATACTTAACTAGTTAATTATCAGGTTAACTAGTTACGTAACTAGTTAACCTGATAAATAACTAGTTAGTTAAGAGGTTAACTAGTTACGTAAAAACGTAACTAGTTAACATTTTAATTAACTAGTTATTTATCAGGTTAACTAGTTAGGTATTTGCGAAACTAGTTAACCTCTTAACTATCTAGTTATATTTATCAGGTTAACTAGTTACGTTTTTATGTAACTAGTTAACCTCTTAATTAACTAGTTAATTATCAGGTTAACTAGTTACGAAATACCTAACTAGTTAACCTAATACTTAACTAGTTAATTATCAGGTTAACTAGTTTACGTAACTAGTTAACCTTGATAAATAACTAGTTAGTTAAGTGGTTAACTAGTTACGTTAAAACGTAACTAGTTAACCTCTTAATTAACTAGTTATTTATCAGGTTAACTAGTTAGGTATTTGCGTAACTAGTTAACCTCTTAACTAACTAGTTATTTATCAGGTTAACTAGTTACGTTTTATGTAACTAGTTAACCTCTTAATTAACTAGTTATTTATCAGGTTTTACTAGTTAGGTATTTGCGTAACTAGTTAACCTGATAATTAACTAGTTAATTAAGAGGTTAACTAGTTACGTAACTAGTTAACCTCTTAATTTTAAGATGATGATATAATAAAAGGATGGCAGTTGCAGGCACTAACATGCATTTATTTCCCATTATGATCTTTTCTTTATTGAAAAAATTAACTAGTTACGTAACTAGTTAACCTCTTAATTAACTAGTTAATTATCAGGTTAACTAGTTACGTAACTAGTTAACCTCTTAATTAACTAGTTTGTTATCAGGTTATCTGGTGGCAGAAATATGCCACCATAGTTCTTTTTTTCATATATAGATACAGTATATGCATAATTTTATATAAAATTATCCATTTGCGAACATACATAGGATGGTCCCCCATGGTACCGTTGTTCTTACTATTTTCAGCAGATTATGGAAAATAAAAATATTGTACACGTATCGTACATTTATTATCATGTCAAACTGTGTTCAACTGTTGCATTTAAACTTTAAAATACACATTTATTACAAAAAAAAGTCAGTGATTTAAATTGGAATCATCTATGTAAGTACGATCGTGTTATCAAAGGGAGAGCACTATGATACCGCGGGAAGTCAAGAAGAAAAAAAAAGAAAAATATGGTGTCCATTTAGGCGCATAACTTAAGAAATAAGTCAAACAATATAAAACCTAAATATGGAACGTGAAACGATAAGCTTACAGTAAAGTTGTTGCGTGTTGTTGTTCATTTTGGATGGATTTCAATTTCATTTTCATTAATATATAACAATTAGATCTAATAGTACTTTTTTCATTTTTTTTCGGAAACAATTTATTACTGCTTAGAGTAAATGCGCATTATATTTAGAGCTGACTGACGTTAATAAATATCTTTATTTCTTTATTTAGTTTAAACAATATTTATTTCAATTTGAAATAAATATGCATGTATACAGTAAGCATATACAAAAATACAGATAAAAACCAAATCGGATTAATAATTTAAATGAATAAATTTGTCAGAACATTGTTACCTAAAGTAGAAAAAAAGAAAAAAATCTGTGTCACGATCATTTTATGATATTGAGAGATGTCTCCAAACAGTTTCTATTGCAAAATAAAATATTGTTTTTAACTAGTATTCATTACTATTCCATTTAAGTTAATTTTTCAGATGGTTTTATAAAGAATGTTTCGAAGAAAAAGAAGACAATAAATATTTATATTAAAGCTGCATGCCTCCAGATGAGCAAAAAAAAAATTACAATCAAATCAAACTTGAGGAAAATATAGTAAGATTTTAGGAAAAATAAGATCACTCATAATTTAAGTAACAATTTATATGTTATGTATGATAATGAGTGATTAATTATATTTATTACCATATTTCTATTGCGTAACTAACGCAGTAAAGGCTATTTTCGAATATTTTGACCTCATTGTGGTAATATACCTGGGTTGTAAGAGCCATTGATAATGTGTAAATTGCTTCATATTGGCTATTTCACAACAGTTTACTTTTAAAATACATTTTCAAAAGTATCATGAAAATCAAAATGAATCTGGAGGCGTGCTGCTTTAATTTAAAGAAGGTAACACGCAAATATATGACACCGGGCTAATTAAGATAATTCTGGGACACTTACCGCACGTGATATCTTCATCTAGACCACCTGGGCAATCTTCTTTACCATCACATACCAGGGAGCTGTTAATACACTTTACTTTTGGTCCCGGGCATTCCCATTCACCCAGAGGACACGCAAACGGAGGTGGGGCTGAAAAAAATTACTATGTCATGTATGTGTAGACAATATTTGCTGTTTTTTTTTATAGAATTTATACTTTCATTTGATACCCCAATCTTTATTGTGTATAGGTCTATAATATACACTTTCCATCAATATTCAATTCTTTTATAGAAAACAATAGAAATGTATCATTTGGATTTTCTCAAAAAATGCCACTTGAAAAGAATAATAGAATGCCCCTTTATATGATAAATAATACTATTTTGTTCTAGAACATTTTATTATCTGCTATAAAAAAATATATATATAATATCGGATCTTGTATCAACAACTTCCATGTATACTTCTTCCGTGCTTTGTTGTTGTATCTATTACTTAATATTATCAAAGTATAGTTATTCATTGTATTACATACCTTGCATTATAGACCAATTGTGAGCAAATGTGGCATTCGTTTCATTGAAAACGTGTCTTTGATATATCTATACCAGTATTGTATACTTAATTTTTTTAAACAAAACATTGCATGTTAAATGTTCGCAGCACAGTAACAATTTTACTTTAATTATTATTTCTACATATAAGTCTGTTTCAATTAAATTTACAACTGTGTCAACACGTGAAACTCATGCACATCATCATACATGATTAAGAACGCTTACCACAAGTTTCACTCTGATCCTCGTCGCTTTTATCACCACAATCATCCTGGGTGTTACAAATGAGTGCTGACGAAATACATTTCCCGTTCTTACACTTGAACTCACTGTCGGAGCATGTTATCTTATCTGAAAATAAAAATGCCCATCAAACAGTAGCTAGACGGAAGTGAGCTTGCAATAAATTAAACAGTAATCTGAAGTTACCTTGCAATAAATCAAATAGTAAGCGGAAGTGAGCTTGCTATAATTCAAATAGTACTCGGAAGTGTGCTTGCAATAAATCAAATAGTAATTGGAAGTGAGCTCGCAATATATCAAACAGTATTCAGAAGTATGCTAGCAATAAAGTATTCAGAAGTATGCTAGCAATAAATCAAAGAGGAAACGGAAGTTAGAACAGTAACCGGAAGTAAGCTTGCAATAAATCAAATAGTAAGCGGAAGTGAGCTTGCTATAATTCAAATAGTACTCGGAAGTGAGCTTGCAATAAATCAAATATTAATCGGAAGTGGGCTTGCTATAATTCAACTAGTTCTCGGAAGTAGAGCTTGCGATAAATCAAATAGTTATCGGAAGTAAGCTTACAATAAATCAAAGAGAAAACGGTAGCTTAAACAGTAACATGAATTAAACTTCCAATAAATCAAACAGTAAGCGGAAGTGATCTTGCTATAAATCAAACAGTACTCGGAAGTAAGCTTGCAATGAATCAAACAGTAACCAGAAGTGAGCTTGAAATAAATCAAACGGTAATCGGTAGTTGGCCTGCAATAAATCAAAAAGTAAACGGAAGTAAGCTTGCAATAAATCAAAAAGTAATCGGAAGTAACAGGTGCTTGTGTTCGCAACAAATCATTCACATTGAATTTTACATACTCGAAATATGGCGGTATGAACGAGTTGTGAAGGAAATATTAATGCACAAAAAGGATCTGAATAAACATTTTTATCAGTCTACATGTTGTGCAAACATGGAGGAAACATAAAGTTGAACCCAGATTATACTAAAATGTATAACACCGGATGGAGTCATGCTATGATATGATGTTTTTTCACTTACCACAACCAATCTCGTCGGTAGAGTCGGAGCAGTCTGGTTGACCGTCACACTTCCATTGACTAGGAATACATCCGCCGGTCCTGCACTTTAACTCATGTTTGAAACAACCGTCTTGTGGTCTTGAAGCTATGCATGGAGAAAGTATATGTAGACAAAATACTTGAAAGTTATAAAATGTTTCTGTTTTTGTACGGTAGCATTTCTCCCTATTTACCCCACCATAGTACAAACTCTGCATTACGTAAATCGGTCACCCGTAAAAGGGAGACAAATTATTTGAAGCGTGGTCAAGGGAAGAAATACCTGCTAAACCGGTGTATGACGCCGGTAAATTTGTATTTCAAGTACCATAGCACACCAGTCTTGCCAATAAATACTTTCTGTAAATTGCGTTATATAATTCTGAACAAAACCGAAGGCACCTGTTATATATAAATATAATGAAAAGACTTATCATAAAAACATACTGCAGTTCTCTTCGTCCGAGTTGTCCCTACAGTCCAAAGCCCCGTCGCATCTATATTGAATCGGTACGCACTGACGAACGGTCCCACATCTCCATGAATCAGCTGAAATTATAAAACCGGTGTGCATTATTTTAATCTTGCTGTATAAATACATACATTATCATTTTCTTCATGAAGCTAGTTAATCGTGGCCTTGTAATAAAGGCAGTTAGTTGCCTTTCAACCGAGATATCGTGAGTTCGTTTCCATCTTGGTTTAGGACCATGTTTCTTCATATAGCACACGTTCTGGTTATTCTAGGAAGCGGACTCCAGTGGGTTAAGAAAGTCTATAAGGATCTTACATCTGCTGTCGGTACAGACCGGAATATCTAGCTCGAGGGTAACTGTTTACGGCAGTAACGAGGCTTTGCCGAGTTTCCGCTTAACAATTACCCGATAGCTAGATATTCCGGTCTGTATCGGCATCCGGTGTTTGATCTATTTTCTTGCATATTACATATCACAGGGAAATCTGTCATTATTTTATTAAATCTATATATATAATATATAAACAATGGATACAAGTCGTGGCCTCGCACTACCAGCACGGGTTCGTTAAATGCATTCACACGTGTAAACTGTATAAAATATCCTCTATTCCATCAAAGTTATTGTAGAAGTTAATATATGAACGAGTCATTACCCAAGTTCTATTACAAACACTTCATTAAAACCTGTAACATTGCAGGAAATAGCTAACATTTCAATATTTGCATTGGCTGTCAAGTTGTCGTCCATTTTGCAGGTGTGTTTATGTTCCGAGTATTTTCATTGGCTGATGAAAAAATCGCTATTCGTCGCGGCTATATGCCGTTATTATCCGGATTATTATTATTCATTAGCCAATGAAATTGACAGTTACTAACAGAAGTTGGATTTACGCATTGGAACATACGGGCAACATCAAAATGGAAGCCGAGGATAGAAATTATCAAAACAAACATAAATTGTTACAATATTTTGTACCAGAAGTTAATGATTGCATAATTGATGGTGGTGGATAATTGATATTTAACCGATTACATGATTAAACTTTCTTATATGAGCATACGTTTGCACAAGATGTCGTTTTACACGTGTAATTTTACAAACCAAAATTTTACGAACGTGTGTAAAAATGAAACATGATAGGTTATTTTTAATAATATCTTGTCCATGTAACAAAGTGAGTCATTTTTTTTTTAAATTATCGATTCTTTCATCAATGTCCAACAATCAGAAGAAAAAAATCTGTTTTATACTGCGTTGTATTTACTTTTTCATGAATTGAGCAATTTTGAGTTGTATCCCTTGTTATATTATATATATAGTGGGAAAGGAAAAAAATGACAGAATCCCCTGTGTTACATATTAATCATTATTATGCAAAAAGCTACATTTTTATCATGATATAAAGCAGTTGATATGGAATATATCTAACCACTTATTGACTGAGTAAATGACTTTGTTCGCAAATAATCAAAATTTCATTTAAAACAAATAAAGGAAAAAAAAGAAATTTTATTTATTACAAGGAAATACCTGGACATTTTAATGGCGGACAATTGTTTTCATCCTCGCCGGTGTAACAGTCCTCTTCGCCATCGCATTTTAGTCTCTCTGCTATGCACCGTTTGTCCGCACATTGGAAGTGACCAGGCTGACACTCGTGATGTTCTTTAACATACGAGAATAAATTTAAAATCTCACACTTAGCATGATAAAAACACAAAAACATGCAGACATAACATTATAAATACATGACTGTCAATTAATTATAAAATGAAAGAGTTACAAATCATATGAAAAATGTTAACAGATAACATGAAAATTACTTAAAGACTGTCATACACTGAACATGTTAAACACTTATAGATACCTTACATTAAAAGAAATGTTTAGAGGCCTTTTGAAGGCAATTATCAAAATGTTTTTTATCTTTTTATCGTTAATCAGTTTTATATCATTCTCAAAAATAACGGTTTATCATATAATGTGATGTCGTGACGTCGGGTACATGTTATAAATCACTACAAAAGGCTCATTTATCTAATATTACACGCAAACATAAATCTGTACATGTAAAAAATACGAAATGTTAAAACGAAAATACGAAATTTGACGCTAAACAGAAAATGACTCTAGCATTATAACTATTATATTTATAATTTTATATTTATTTTCTTACCAGAATTAGGGCAAGTTCTTAACACAAGCCTAAGGTTATTGTTACAGTTGTACTCGTTACAGAGGCATTATTATATATATTGTATAAATTTTGAATTATCACAGTGACGCGGAGTGAAAAGTATTCTTACCACAAAAATCCCCTTCATCCGATCCGTCGGCACAATCGTTCTCCGAGTTACATTTCAGCCGTATATGTATACACAAAGTATTGTTGCACTGAAACTCTTGTGGCTTGCACTGTTTATTGGCTGTAATTGTAATCACATGTGTAATAGTAATAGCACGTGCGGTAATATAGTAATTACACTTGAACTAATAATAACACGTGATATAGTAATCGTAATGACATATTTAATGGTTATGATACTTGTTCAATATTAACACGTGAAAAAGTTATCTTAATAGCATGTGATAATAATAATAATGATAATAATAATATTTATACTCGCAATAACACGTGTAATGGTAATAAAATATGAAATAGTAATATCATTTGAACTTATTCTAACACGCGAAATAGTAATCGTAATAGCATGTGTTATAGTAATAAGTAAAATCATTTTAACTAGAAATAACACGTGAAATAGTAATATCGCTTGTAGTAATAACACTTGAACAAGTAATAACAAGTGAAATAGAAGATCAAGTGAAATAGACGAAACTTGATGTTTTTACAAATACGTGAAACGAAAATATTTTAAGACGATTTTTTTACTTACGGCACTGTGATTCGTCGGACATATCCCCACAATCGTCGTCGCCGTCACATTTCCAATGGTAACCGAGACATTTCCCGTTGTTACATCGGAATTTGTCGGCAGGACATTCTTTTACTGAAAAATGCATCTTTTCTATATATAATTATGCATGCATAAATTATAAGCCTACGACATTGTAGTAAAACAGCATGAAGGATTACAAGAATGCAAATAAATTTCTCAAATAAACACTGTATACAATGCCTATATACCATGAATTTACAAGCACAAAAAGTATTTCTACATTAAAAAGTTATTTTTTATTGTGTTTTGTTCTTAATGTTACATTTCTCGAGTTAAATGAAATTACTTTAAAAAAATAAAAAATGACTAAAAAACTTGTAGTGTCTTTTCCCGCGCTTTTTTTTTTGAAAACAGTCTAAAGTTGCTGTGTTTTCTGAACTTGTTATCATTAAAAAATTGCGTTATTATAAATTCATTATACATGTACTGATTGGATCACGAGAGAATATAGCATGTTTGACATGAATATTAAATAATAATAAATAATAAATATACATCTCATTCAGGCCATACTTTCCGTATATCCCGTCTGCATCTTGTATAACTTATAATATCCATAAAAATCATGCCATGTGGTTTGGTACTAATATTAATGTCTTAACAAACATTTTGTTGTTCTATACCTTCCAATATCCCGATATGCACTTAACCATGACTTACGACAGCCCAGATAGATGTGGCGTTTAACTGAAGGGTTTTAAAATAAATCCTATTAAAGACAGTTCAGTACTTCTCAATGGACGAAAAAGTAGGGCAAAGACTAAAAAACTTACTTAGGGCAAAGACTAAAACCTTACTTAGGGCAAAGACTAAAATACTGACTACTTGGCGTTCCTTTTAACCAGATAGTACGTATATACGTTTATTGAATACCTGGTGGGCAGTTTTCCTCGTCACTGTTGTCCATACAGTCGTTGTCGCCGTCACATTTATAGGCGGCTGATATACACCGCTCCGACTTGCACCGGAAGAGAGAGGCACGCCGACACCCTGAAATAACACTACACGTGTACTTCGTCATTGATTAAGAATACGATAAATTTAAGGTGTGATGTTTTCAACTTCTATGTATTGTGTCTTCGTTTAAGCCTTGGTAGGGCACCAGGTCGAATATATGAAAATGTGGCACTTAAAGGCCCATCATGTCTCAGAAATGCTTTAAATTTTCAAAAGCGTTTTATTTTTGATATTCAGTTTAATTTTTCAAAAAAGTTACTCATCGGCCAATAACCTAAGCCATCTTTTTCTTCTGTTGCTTTTTGGCAATAAGTACAGTTGCAGCGATTTAGTATTCTTGTATGGAGGTCAAAATACTACTTTTAATATTGTTTTTTTTTACATTTTGCTACTTTTATGACCGATACTGTAAGGTTATATGCATCTAACATGCTTTTTAAACCATTACCTTATCATTATAAAACTATTATTTGCCCTTTTTATAGAAGGAAATAATTATAAGTTTCTGAGACATAATGTGCTTTTAACCAAAAAAGAATACACTACTACGCATTTGTAAAGGTCACATCTCCTTTCCTATCAGGGCAGTTCAATTATGTGATTAAAGGGACTCCACTGAGGTGTTTTGTGTTTTTTTTTTTTGACACGACGGGACTTACAATATTTTATACCGAGATTAATGTGCCAATTATTAACTTCTGCTCATTCCCACATCCTGCTTTACCAGAACAATATTTTTTATTGCGAAAAATAACCGAGACATGAAAAGCGTTGCGACGCTTTTCTCTCAAAATTCGGCTAATAATCGCATATAAAATCGATAAAAAATTTTAATCGAGTATGTTTCTTTTTTATCCTTGCAGAGTTTTTCATTGTAAATGTTATACTTGATATTTGTAAGATTTTCAAATTTTATGTTTTTATGCCTTTACACCTCAGTGGAGTTCCTTTAACATATTACTTCATAAATGGCTGTTTTCATTGAAAAGCATCCTGCTACAAGTTCAAATAGCTATAGGCTTCAATATTGTTCAAACTTGGCACAAATGTTGACTGGACATAGCCTTTGTAACGGCATACTCAACCTTAACTTTCTTGTTACCATGGCAACGAGGGGTCATCTCAAAATTGCCAAACATCACTATTTTGCGTTGATTTTTCCATCAAAACTGATTTCAAAGTGCTGCGAACTCTCAATTGATTGAGACAGAGTCAAAGGCTTTTCTGGTAAGCCAAAACCAATTTGAGGTGAGGAAATACTAATTATAAAATACAAGTCACAATCGCAACTTTTCGGCCCTTTCCGTCAGTCTAATAGCCGAAGACGTTCCAATATTCACTTTATACGTGTTAGACAGATTGGCGGGAGAATCCAAAAAGTTACACATTAATATTACATAATCTCCTTAATTTCCTTTTTGTAAGATTTTAGAAGGTGTTAACTGTTATATTTTCATCTTTCCATAACACTGCCGCATGTATTATAAATGTTTTGCAAAAACAAAACTGGCGTTCTTCACATTTATAATCCAATTCAATTAATTGCATTTTCTCAGGGTATCTCGGTCACTTCTACAAGTACCGTAAACACAGTGTTTTGTTATCCCTTTCCTTTTCACACTATTTCCAGCTTGTTTTCTCCTTAATAAAATTATTCCGTAAAATTTCTTAAAATATTGCGTGTACAACAAAGTAAATATTCGCTGGTTAATTGTGTACTCGCTATAAATCGCTTGTCCGAAAGTCAACACACGCGACGTCTATTTTTAGAATAGTGTAAAGACAGCCGATTTCAGTGTTGTAGAGTAATAAATTTTAGTGGAAAATACTTATGGGAACCCCTTTATAACATTTATATCTGTATCGTATAAAGTTGTGTAATTGTATAGTCAATTGTTATTCTGACGCAGAAAGTGTAACACTTTATAATCTCCTAGCATGCATGTTCGTAAATAGGTAATTTTTTTTCATCTTAAAAAATGACCAGTTAAAAATTCCTTGATTCATTTAGTGATCTCCTGATTAAACTTGTTACAAATGTATATACAAGAAAAGCATTGATGCAAAGCATCAAAGGGCGTCCAAGCAAGAAATGCAGCAAGTGAAGATGAACTAGTACACAAATGATGACAAGATATTCTTATAAACTACCAGAAATGTATACCACTTATGAATGAGCGGACGAAAGACATTGTTCATTATGAACTTTGATTGGCATGCTAGAGATTAGAATATTACTTGTTATTTCTTTATGATCGTGGTTATTAATAGCAACGGATATACATGTATGCAATCATTTATAATCCATATGTGTAACGCATGATCAACACGTACCACACATTTGTCCCTTATTATGTTATCGCTATTAGCGAAGACCCCCTTAAGGTATCTGTTCACACTTTAAGTTAGTAAAAATATGACACTGGTTATATTACCATGTTGATCATGTTGAGCATAATTGTTTATTATACAATAATTGTAATATCTATTAATGTTAATTAAAAAAAATACAAATTTTATGAATATTGTTTTCTTTTATTCTTTTTTGTGTTTTATGTGCTATTTCAATACTGAGTTTTTACTACTCTTTTTTATTAAAATTGTAAAATAAATTTTAAGAATTCAATTGTCATATTGACCGACGATTATAAGTCAAAGCTTAACTGGAAAAAGTCAGTAAATTCTAGTTTATCTTTCATTATATAATATTGTTTATTCTTAAACCATGTACATGTACATTGTATTTTTCTTTATCATTTTTTAAATTATCGATCAATTGAATAATTCATAAAATCTAATTTGTAACTTTGAATAATTCCTCGGCATCTTTACTAAACACGAATAACAAATTAAATAATTAAATAAAATGTTTCAAAGTTGATAATGTCATTTTAATACCATAAAAAATGTACCTTTTTCTCAATTATTGTACATATCACGGATTTATATTACATATAAATCCGTGTACATATTTATTGTTTTTATCTCATATAGATAAAATGAAACATGCTATTGTTGCTTTTTTTCTAATTGTAACGATATCAAACATCTACTCCAAAACCGGGAGAGACCGGACAATAAACGTGTGGTACTATTCGCCGGTCACTAGTAAATCCTGGTCAAAATAGACCGGGAGAGACCGGCATTTACCGATAGGAGTGATAAAAAGATATATCTATAAATATGTTTTTGGAATATTTAGGTCATCAACTGATCATTCTAGGATACATGTACAACAATAACATACCATGATAACCGACTGTGTACTACAAAATGATAAATAAAAAACCTCGAAGAGCGCGATTTATTGACGGAAAAGGTTATTTCATTTGTAAATGTTTGCATTGCGAAAATTCATTGTAACATATCGCGACATTTCATTCTTATTTAATAATCAAGCACCCTCATACCGATCGGAATTTTCGGCTTTTATTATGACCGACTAAAAGGCTCGAGAAGTTGCTGTCGCCCTTTCACAAAATCTGATCTCATTCCATAAGAGCGCCGCGCTTCGGCGCGGACGCCAATAATTCCAGATGTTGCGACCTATCAGTTAATACTGTGTTTAAAATTCTCTGTAGTTCTTACTTGGAGCAACCGGAAAGCTGTAGGTAGAAGTGATTTATTGGAAGGAAATTTTTTCAAAAAAAAATTTCCTTTCTATAGTATCGGTCTGCCTATATTGAAAAAGAACGAACAACACCTAATTGAATTCTGTTTAAGCTCAATAGAAAATAAGTAGTTAATGCGACCAAGAAAGTAGTGCAGCAGAACTATATGTATACTTTCAAACGTGGATGACTTGAAGAAAAAGCTGATGTTCAAAAAAACTTGAAATGATGATATTCAATGTTAGCTTACATCAATGGAACATAATCTTAAACGTGTACGAAAAAAAAACATCAGTATTATTACGCATTAGGCCAAAGAAAAGTTTGTGTCCATGTACCTATGTACAATAAATTGAATATAAATAAGGTGTAATTTTGTAGCAGAGATGCTGAAAAGTTCACATATAAGTCAACCGAAGGGAAATGAAAGTATTTATTGTATATATTTAGCAATTTATTGAATAGCATTTTATGCCACCGCTGATTTTTTTTACGTCGATAACTCAAGAGGAAACAATGGATACAATATGTGGCCTTAAAAAGGCGTACTATTTTCGCAAAAAATGGTTCGCAAACTATCATAGAATCAAAGCGTTTGAAACAAAAATATTATTATATAAATAATAAAAAACAAGATTACAATACAAGTCTTTCAAAAGTATTCTGGAATTAACGGATGCAAACTTGGTTTTGACTAATAAGATGGGCACACCCACAGGCGCTAGTCACATAATCAAATATTTTTCAAAATCGGCCTATATATGTATATAAAGATATATCTTTATATACATATATAGGCCGATTTTGAAAAATATTTGATTATGTGACTAGCGCCTGTGGGCACACCCGCCATTGTTCGGACCATCGACAGAATAACGTTCGTGTTTTTCAGATTTCTCCATCCAAGACATAGATTTGCTGATGAATAACATCGCAAAGGTTTGTGGAAATGCTTTTATTTCTTTGTTCATAATCGTTTTGTGTTTGCAGATGTTAATTTGTTAGACAAACGAAATTAGGTCAAGGATTGTTTACATTATTGAATTTACAGGTAAACTCGGCCCTATACCAACTCGGGACAGGTCAACTCGGTCCTCTATTAAAACCATATATATATTAGGATATAGATTGTTTAGATTGTTTAGTTAATAACATACTGTTTGAAATTATCTTTAAGATAAATAATTATCTTAAGAAGAGATATCAAGACAATATATGTTAAATATTGATCAATAAATACAGTTTTTAGATTGAATTTTTGTGACAATGAATTTTATTGTATTTAATACTGTTTGTTTTTTAATATGACAAATGCCTTTTTAACGATATTTTTTACAAAAAATCTGGAGTAGCATAAAATGCGTTTAAATTGTAAATTCTTTCTTTCTCTACAAATTCACATACAAATTGGGGGTACAAATTGGTACTTTCATCAATAAAACTTTTCAATATCCTTGAGTAGATGTCTGTTAGTGTGAAAATGTTAAACCATGAAAGTTATGATGAAAACATATCAAAAGTAAGAAAAGTAATCATTACCAGTAATATATAATTATGGGCCGAGTTGACCCGTGCTGAGTTGGAAAAGGCGAGCTGACTCGAGGGCCAAGTACGTTTAAGGGCCGAGCTGACCCTGATTCGAATTTACAGTGTTTGACTGTTGTGTAGGATTTGCTTTTTTCATTTCTATTGTATATAGACTATCTAATTACATAGAAATAAGTTTATAATATATTATATTTTAACTGTGTGTACAATTGATATTCGATAACTGTATCAAAAATTTATCTTGGCCCTCTTGATTTTTATTTGGCGAGGTCCGAGGACAGACAGCCTTTCGCACAGACTGCAATTTGCAGTTGGTATATGTAATTTTAAGTGTTTGATGATCAGAAGATTTTTTCCTTTCTGAAAATCATGGACTTGAATAATTCAAATCTGTGTGAAAGCGCAAAGAGAAAGAGACTGAAAATTAATTTTATTATTTTCTATGGACAATATTGATGTAATAAATTTGTAATAAAACATGTGGGTCAATTTCCAGCAGTAATTGAATCATGACAAGTAGTATTTTTTAATAATTTTATTTAACTTGTGGCTACTTGAAAATTTCATGCTGGATGTTTGCTTACCATTACATTTTGCATAAGAGCTCTATGATTGACATTAAAGTCCACGGGCCAATTCATTTCTGATATATCTATAATCTTTCCGATATCTTGTTATAATATAAATGACTGAACATCATTGTAGAATTATTAGGAAAAAATATATATATGTTCATTCTTTGTAAAAATGTTAGAAGACTTGCAAGCTACCGACTTTATCATTGCATTTATTTATTATTGAAAAAATGCTGAACAGCTAGTCTCAACAGTGTTTATAGGCTAGAATTTTCAGTTTGCATTAGGGCCAAAATTATTAAATATATTGTTAGTCATGACGGCTTTCCCATTGCTGTCATCAAACTTTAACCTTGTTCATAACTTTTTCAGATCTTGGTGTATTGTCTTCATACTTGGCCACAACAACCCTTCAAATAGACCAGACTAAACTAAATTAACTTGACCACCATATTAACATTCAAGGTAAATGTCTAAATTTTCTTGATTTTTGATATTAGTGGCTATAACTTTGTTATTTTTGAATGGATTGTCTTCAAACTTGAACAACAATCTTTCAGGATAGGACCTGACTCACTCATAAATGTCCTTGAAGCTTTTGTGATCAGAAGTTGTACAGAATAATACAAACCCAGAGCAATTTCATTCACTTGGTTTTGCAAACTTCTGAGAAAATGGATTTTAAAGATAGTTGTTTTCTTGAAATTTCAGGACAGTATAGTAGATAGTAAAGACATTTAATACATACTGTATATACACTATAATTACTATAGTATACTATAAAAAATCTTTAAATGCTTGACAATTTTGAACAAATTGTTTCTAAACAGTGTAAGAAATTAGGATTTGAATCGACTAGGCTGGTCGGACTACTAGATTGGAATATTCACTTGTCCAAAAGACATTTTCACTAGCACGATTCATTTGTTCAAAACAGTTTGTTTATATTGCCTCTGAAAATACAGTAGGCTGGTCGGGCTTGTTACTGTGAAAAGTTGATAGCCCGAGGAGAAATATTTAGTAGTTCGGGCTCATCGGACTACTGCTAATTTCGAACACTGCTTAAATTATTGATTTGATATCAACTAACATATATTATTGGGATACTATATGTATATCTAATAATAATTATATTTTTATGTTTCAGAAGTTCGTGCCAACATGTCAAGATTTATGAATGTGAACAGCAGGATATCGATTTTAAGGATGCTTTAGGGTCAATGACAATGAAATCACGAGAGATCAAGGCTAAAATGTGAGACTGTCAATCTGACTAACCTTGAAGTGAACAAATGGAAAAAATGTTTCTTTCAATAGCATGGGCTTTTAAGGAAGAGGTACATGATTATTTAGAAGTATTTGTATATGATATTCTTAATTATTATATTCTAGTAGCTTTTTTTTTCTTGACTTGTTTAAAGGCTGACACAGGACAGTTTATTTTTAAGTCAGTGAGCTTCGGTCACTGGATAGACTATTGTCACAAAAAGCCAAATTTATAAAAAAGAATTACAGTGTATTTAAATATCTTATACAAGAAATTAGGAACAAAATTAATAGCAAGAACAATTGTGACATGTAACATGTATTAAGGAATTCAGCTTTCTTTTCCTTTTTACCTCAGGACAATTCACATTAAAATATTGAATATTCACAGTAAGCAGTGTTAGCACTCCGACATATCTGACATATATGATCATGATACTTATCATCACTTAGCTGTCTATAGCTTATCAGAATCACTCACATTTATGAATTTAAATAATTTTGAAAAAATTGCTGCTTAGCAAATAGATAAAATACTTGGGTGTCTGTGACTGATTGGTTTAGTTTCTTGACTTTAAACCTTTAAGCCTTTCACTGCTGTAAGTTCGAGCTCGGCAAGGTTTACAAGTGGACTTTTAACTTTGCAATTAACTTTTTCTAAACAAATATTTCAGGAAACAGAGGCGCTTATATGATAGAACAGTAAAAGCAGGAGTGAAAAGGAAAGATACATGTAGATGTGTCTTCATGTCGGAAACACTAAAGAAATAGAAATATTGTGGTTTTATAAAACTTAAAAGAAATTGGAATACCAGGAGACTGCCTGCCCTTTGCAATGTTGGATAATGAGTTCTTAGATGTGATGTCGAAAGCCTCATGAATATAGTACCATGACTTAATCTAATTAGAATAAGAAATGACATTGAGGAGAAAACTAGTCACCAGTCTTTCACCAAGAACTAGAGATAACTTTCCAATATTTGAAATATCATAATATGTATAGAACTTTATTGAGCCACCAGTTATTCACCAGGAAAATAAGATCACTTAACTATTTGTAGCTCACCTGTCACAAAGTGACAGGGTGAGCTTTTTTGATCGCTTTTTCGTCTGGCGTCCGTCCGTAAACTTTTACTTTAAATGACATCTCCTCATAAACCACTAAGCCAATTTCATCCAAACTTCACAGGAATGTTTCTTTGGTGGTCACCTCTAAATATTGTTCATAGAACGCTGGTTGCCATGGCAACCAAAAGAGAAAAAACTTAAAGTATCTTCTCTTTTAAAGAACCCAAAGAGCTAGAGCTTAGACAAAGTATCTTCTTTTAAAGGTATGTAAAACATCTTCTAGTGAGTGTCTACCAAGTTTGTTCAAATAAAAGCCCTGGGGGTCAAATTGGCCCCGCCCCAGGGGGTCATTGAATTTCCCTATATGCATATAGTAAAAAAACTTAAAAATTTTCTTTTTAAAGAACCAAAAAATAGCTAGAGTTTAGATATTAAGCATGAAACATCTTCTGGTAAGTGTCTACAAAGTTTGTTCAAATAAAAGCCCTGGGGTCAAAATTGGCCCTCCCCGGGGGTCATTGATTTTCCTTATATGTGTTATAGCAAAAACTTAAAAACCTTCTTTGATAAAAACCCAAATAGCTAGAGTTTAGATATTAAGCATGAAACATCTTCTGGTAAGTGTGTACAAGGTTTGTTCAAATAAAAGCCCCTGGGGTCAAAACTGGCCCCCGCCCCAGGGGTTTCATTGTTTTTAACTATTTGTGTATAGTAAAACTTAAAAAATCATTTCTTTTAAAAAACCCAATGAGCTAGAGCCTAGATGTTTAGCATGAAACATCTTATGGTGTCGACCAAGTTTGTTCAAATTTAAGCCCTTGTATAAAAATTGGCCATGCCGGGTGGGGGGTGGTGCAGAGGTCTTTGTTTTACATTATATGTGTGTAGTAAAAACTTAACATCATGAAACATCTTCTAACGGGTGTCTTACAAGTTTGGTCAATAAAAGCCCTGGGGTTTAAACTGGCCCGCTCCAGGGGCCTATATACACATGGCCCTCTGTTGAAATATGTATGAACAAATCTTTATCAACTTCAAGCTTTTAATCGAAGGAATTTGAAACAACTTGGCACAAATGATTGTTATAATAAGACAATGAGTCATTTTCGAAACAACCAGACCCCTACCTCCAGGGTCAAGGTCGCACTTGCTCATTCAAGGTCAACTTGTCTATTTGAAAGTATATCTCGTGTCCGGTCTATAACTTTCCTATCTCTAAAGGGATTTTGAAAATACTTGCCACAATTGCTCACAATAATGAGAAGATGTGTCATGCTCAAACAACAGGTCACCTGCCTCCAAGGTCAAAGGTCACACTTGGAGGTCAAAATATTAGCATAGCCTGTTACAGGGTATATTTCGTGTCCGGTCCATAACTTTGTCATTTATTGAAGGATTTTGAAATAACTAGGCACAAATGTTTGTTATAATAAGACGATGATGTGCAACAACCAGACCCCTACCATCAGGGTCAAGGTCACACTTGCTCATTCAAGGTCAACATTGTCCATTTGAGGATATATCTCGTGTCCAGTCTATACCTTTCTTATCTTTTGAAGGGATTTTGTAAATACTTGCCACAATTGTTCACAACAATGAGATGATGTGGTCATGCGCAACAATCGGTCACCAACCTACAAGGTCAAGGTCACACTTGGAGGTCTAAGATTAACATAGCCTGTTATAGGGGTTTTTTTTTGTCCGTCCATAACTTTTTTGTATATCAAAGGATTTTGAAAACACTTGGCACAAATATTCACTATAATAAGACAATGTGTCATGCGCAACACCTGCATCCCTACCTCCAAGTCAGGGTCACATTTCAAGGTAAAAAATTAACATAGTCTTTTAAAGGGTATATATTGTGTCCAATGTAGAACTTCTTCATAGTTCAAGGGATTTTGAAATAACTTGGCACAAATAGTCCACAATAATAAGACGATATGTCAATTACACACCTGCACCCTGCCTCCAAGGTCAAGGTCACAATTAGAGGTATAAAGGTAACAAAGTCTGTTATATTGTATATTTTATGCCCCGTCCATAACTTCTTCATAGATGAAGGGATTTGGAAAATACTTGGCACAAATAGTCACAATGATAAGATGATATGTCATGCACAACACCTGCACCCCTACCTCCAAGGTCAAGGTCACACTTAGAGGTCAAAGCAGGGATTTTTTCCAGGATTTTGGGAACATAACCCATACCCATGCAACTGGGAAATTTCAGCGATATTTTTGTTAAAATTGGGAAAAAATGCATGACTGAAAGTTTGCAGTGATTAAATGTATGCAAGCAATCACTGCCTAGGATGGCTTCTTCAAACATTTAAACACTATTGCAGTAAAGAAGCCCTTATTTTCAAAGATTTTAGAATTCTTTATTCAATATTTATATTTTTGTAAACTTTCAATTGGGAATATTTTCCTTTGGATTGGGAAAAATAATATACTATTTTCAATTGGGAATATGTCCCAATAACGGCTATAAAATAAGCAAAAATCCTGCAAAGCTTATAATGATATATTTTGAAAATTCAGTGTATTTCATTTTATTTCTTTTAATAAATTTATTGTTGCATTTGCAGATCTAGCATTGATCATAATTTTGGACTGAAAAATCCTTAGATCCTGCCTCAATCTTTTGAAATATCACAATTTTTTGCTTCATATAAAACTTCCCTGAGGCGGGGGACGTTGGTATCTCCGTTACAAATTCTTGTTTATTTTACCAACAAGTGTTCACTTTCAAACTTTTGATCATATTGTATTTTTTGTACTACCTTTTGTTTAATGTTGTATTTTATTTATGTTCTTATTCTAAGATTAGCATGGCCAACTCATGAAAGTCCAAATGATGGTCAACTTTTTTTTATTTTTTTTTGTTGTTTTTTTTTTTTAACATTATTTTACTTTATTTTTACAGTGTTCCTCTGAATCATACATTCTGTTTTAGTTAAACATGCACTTCTTGTTTACTTATTTCCCCATACTTCATATTACATTGATCACGGTTTGATGTGATGGCTCATAAAAATTATAACAATATCATTTCTTTGTACTTTTACCTAGTAAAAATATGAAAACAGAAATGCTCTTGTAAGCTAACCAATAAGATTTGTACACCTTTTAAGGATTCAATTTATAATTGGTGTATTCAACAATATATCAAAACACAGGTCAGTGATTGATTTCAGTTACATTCCACAAAATTTATACAACATTATGCCTTCCTTAACCAAATCATATGCAAAAAATTGATTTATAACTGATAATATTTGAATGCTTTTGAAATCTATAAAGATTTTTCATATAAACTCTGGACAAATTTAACAGTCTTTAGTGAGTTTGGAATGTAGTATGAAAAATCAGGTGTCTGTTGCAAAGATCAAGTCACTACTTTGGATCAAAAGTCAAATAATAACTTAAAACATGAGAGTATATTTCTATATACATGGCTAGATTTTCATAAACATTTATCACAAATGTTCACTGTATGTATACATCTTTCTCCCCAATCTGAAGCTTTAAGGTTCAGTTCTGAATAATGGCAAACAGGCTTGATATATGATGCCAGTGGGCTTGTCTAATTCTGTACATATTTTGATTACCCACTCAATATAAGCATTGTTCTTAACGCAGGCATTCAAGTCTTATGGGCACATTTCTACTTTTGACTATATTTTGTTGTATAATGTCAGTCTTGTATGTAAAAAATCCTTAAAACAGCACCCCCAATATATTACTGGCCGCTTGCATTAAAGCTTCTTTCATTCAGATTGTTATAACTTGTGTCACCTCAATATGTACCAAATAATTTAAAGGGACTCACTCCATTGAGGTTTAAAAGCCTAAAAACGTAACATTTGAATTTCTACAAAAATGAGCCGGGGCACTTGATACAGAAATATATGCACAGATAGTGAAGAAATATCTTTGAAATAAATTGAAATCATTTTTTTTTATGCTTTTCTCAGCCTGATCTGCGTGATATGATTTTAAACGCTTTCATTTTGTGTCATTTTTTTACAATTTGAAATAATTATTCTTTGAAAAACGAAGTGCGCAAATGATCTGAAATTTTTTTCTCAAAGATTAGTGGTCAAAACATACATCGAGTGGTACATTAACTAGAAAATAAATTTCAGTCTCATCATGTCAAAAAACCTCAGTGGAGTTCCTTTTACACATTTTATCTGACAAACTAAATTCATTATCTCCATATATTTAATCATTTTATTTTTTATATTACATATATTTTTACTTTTATGCAAGTTTTTGAACAATAAAAGTTTATTTTAAATCATTGTTCTTTGTTTTGCTATGACTTTAAACAGCAAATGTACATCAATTTCATACTAAAACACAATTAGTTATGTGTTTGAACTTACAAATGTAAGCACATGATGAGCTTTTCTTGTCCTTGAGTTTAAAAATAAAAAAGTCTCTTCATTAACTATGATTAAATAATGCTTATGGCATGGTCTTGAATTCCTATGAAGTAGTTATATAAGTCATGGCCGATTTAGGTCAAACTGAGTGGTTCTTTGTGTTCATAATGCAATAGTATTATCTATCAATTCACTTATTTACTATATTAGTAACAGAATTGCCTATGATTTCAACTGATTATGAGTGTCACAGAATTATTGGGTGGATGGGGCACCTGGGCCAAGACATTAAAGCCCACTGAACATGAGTAGTGCAAACAAACGGAAAAACAAATGACGTCACATTTTAACCGTCATAAGTCAGCGGTTAATTCTGTTAGATTGAAGCTCTCCGCCTACATAAGTTTTCCTTATGTTTTTTTGGATTACACACGCATTGGGAATTTCCTATGATAAAGGTGGGGTCCTTCCAACAGTACTTTCAGTGCTTTGATATCTATCGGTATCAGAAAGATGACCCATTGTATAAAATGAAGGTTATTCGCATAGTTTCTATACTGACCATAATTCCAGAACTGAACACTGAATTAAAGGTAAAACTCTAAAATCTAAACGATAAACTTATAGATATTTCAGTAATTGTTTAATTGCATGTAGAAAAAAATCATGAAGTTAAATGTGATAAGACTTGAAAATATCCCTTGATTCTCAAAATGCACCGCACCGCACGTGGTATTGTTTACATGAGATAAAGTTTCAGAGTTACCACACCATGCAAGTGTCACAGGGATGGAACCCCATATGGATCTCAAAATTGAGCATCGGTAAAAATATATATGTGAAATTCCGCTCATCCAGATGTGAGTAATAAGTCGATATATGTATTTGGAGTCCGTTCAGTGACATTTTCTGCATACGCATTGCATGTTTTGGGCACACCAGAACCAACGACGGAAATAATTTCTTCACGAAAACTTCATAAAAATCCGGAACAATAATGTGTTAATATAGAGGAAAGTCAGAAGGGTACAATCACATTTCGATTTTCTTCAAAGAAGCTTTGAATTTCCAACTAATTGTATCGCGCGGCGAAATATTGTGCTATTTTGTGATTCTGACCCAGAACGAAAATATCACAGGCACGTCAATATATTTTTGAGTAGTGACCTGGGTGTATGACTAATATAATATGACTTTTGTGTAGATATCCATTATAGTAGGTTATGCAAAATGCATAATATCAGCGCTCTACACACTTAAATTTCACGATAAGAAGACTTAAAATGTATTTTTATAAAATTCTATATAAGCCAAGCGACATCCGGAGCGGGGTCAATTTTGACCACAAGGGACAGGATTTATGTAACTTTTTTAAATGACCACAATGTGATTCTACAAGCCAAATATCTAACTACAAGCCAAGTTTCTAACTACAAGCGAAGTATCTAACTACAAGCCAAGTTTTTAACTTCAAGCCAAGTTTCTAACTACAAGCCAAATATCTAACTACAAGCCGAGTTTTTAACTTCAAGCCAAGTTTTTAACTTCAAGCCAAGTATCTAACTACAAGCCAAGTATCTTACTACAAGCCAAGTATTTAACTACAAGCCAAGTATCTAACAACAAGCAAAGTATCTAACTACAAGCCAAGTTTCTAACTACAATCCAAATATCTAACTACAAGCGAAGTATCTAACTACAAGCGAGGTATCTTACTACAAGCCAAGTATGTAACTACAAGCCAAGTATGTAACTTAAAGCCAAGTTTCTATATACAAGCCAAGTATCTAACTACAAGCCAAGTATCTATCTACAAGCCAAGTATTTAACTACAAGCCAAGTATCTAACTACAAGCCAATAATCTAACTACAAGCCAAGTTTCCAACTACCAGCGAAGTATCTAACTACAAGCCAAGTATTTAACTACAAGCCAAGTATCTAACTACAAGCCAAGTATCTAACTACAAGCCAAATGTCTAACTACAAGCGAAGTATCTAACTACAAGCGAAGTATCTAACTACAAGCCAAGTATCTTACTACAAGCCAAGTATCTAACTACAAGCGAAGTATCTAACTACAAGCCAAGTTTTTAACTTTTAGCCAAGTTTCTAACTACAAGCCAAGTATCTAACTACAAGCCAAGTATCTTACTACAAGCCAAGTATTTAACTACAAGCCAAGTATCTAACAACAAGCCAAGTATCTTACTACAAGCCAAGTTTCTAACTACAATCCAAATATCTAACTACAAGCAAAGTATCTAACACCAAGCGAGGTATCTTACTACAAGCCAAGTATGTAACTACAAGCCAAGTATGTAACTACAAGCCAAGTTTCTATTTACAAGCCAAGTATCTAACTACAAGCCAAGTATCTAACTACAAGCCAAGTATCTAACTACAAGCCAAGTATTTAACTACAAGCCAAGTATCCAACTACAAGCCAATAATCTACTACAAGCCAAGTTTCCAACTACCAGCGAAGTATCTAACTACAAGCCAAGTATATAACTACAAGCCAAGTATCTAACTACAAGCCAAGTATCTAACTACAAGCCAAATGTCTAACTACAAGCGAAGTATCTAACTACAAGCCAAGTATCTAACTACAAGCCAAGTATCTAACTACAAGCCAAGTATCTAACTACAAGCCAAGTTTCTAACTACAAGCCAAGTATCTAACTACAAGCCAACTTTCTAACTACAGGCCAAGTTTCTAACTACAAGCCAAGTATAGAGAAGTTTTTTTTAGATATTTTTACTATACAAGTCCATGCAAACAAAGATAACTCCGAGACGGGCCATTTTTTGACCCCATTGGCTTGACTTCCACATTTTTTGTAGAGGTCTACTTGGCAATTCTCAAAGCCAAATATCTAACCTTTGGACATTAACTGTTGATTCGCAAAACCCAGAATAGTAGTGTAGGAAGATATTGTAGATAGCGACAGACGGACGAACGCAATGTCATCACAAAAGCCAACCTCTGAGCACTTTGGGCACAGGTGAGCTAATAAAGTATACACCATTACAATCTATTAAGAAAATGAAAAAAATACAGATTTTTCAAAATTTGCCTCATGTTTTTGTTCGATCTTCTAAGAGTTTCTTCAATGTCCAAGACATTAAGATAATAAATCTCACTCTCTAATTATATAATTTATTTATTAGAAAATAATTAGCACATCACTTACCTGTAGCTATAGGAGCTAGTCTTGTACTTTGTAATAAAACACTCTTTTTTCATGCAGTTTCGGGCTCAAAATAGGGCACCATTCACAAAGCCAAAAGATAATCTCTTTTTTACACAATTGTTTATTGTCAAATTGTATATGACTTTAAACTTGAGAAACAGTGACTCTTAGCTATGGAACTTTATGTAATAAGCTGTTTATTATAATATATATGGCACTCCCCGCACGTTACTAAAGTTTCACAATTCGAATAGGCTGCAGACACATTCACAAAAGAACGGAGAAAAACACTGATATAATTGTGTGTACAATTTGATCCTTCAACTTTAGGGCCATTAGATAAGAATACAGATGGCCAATTAGTGATGGCAAGACTCTCAACTCATTGGATGTGTTAATGATAGATATACAGTTAAAAGTGTTTTACAAGCTGATAAGCCCTAACTGACATTCAGCAGGTGTGCGCAGGCCTAACTATTTATGTATTTATAGCTGGTATCAAAAGTAAAGAATTCTGTTCTGTTCAAATCACGTGCTTAAGGTCCATTTTTTCACTTTTTGCGCAATATCTTGCCATATCTAAATCTACATCGATAAAAAGATATCAACTTAAAATAATTATCGTAGAATAATCGATTACTTTACGATAGATAGTAAATCTAATAGAAACACAGTACTCACCTTCTGTACGTTTCTCCGTAGCATTAACTTCACAGTGAAGATTATCATCACCCAATTTCATTCCGAACGGACATCCGCACTGCTTCTGCACTGTACGGGAACCATTACTCGTCTTAGCCGGGATAGGGAAACAGAAGTGAGAACAGCCGCCATTCACCATAGTGCATGGATGTTTATCTAAAAAGTAGCCGTTTTATACTTTTTATATCATATTATAAAATTTTTTTATCTTTAAGAGATTTCCTATAACCTTGCGCGAGTAACGCCCCATGCATATCCCATAGTCTTGCTTTTAAATGACCGTGCAAGTAGGTTTTACTAACCATTCCACTTGATTCCTTTTGACCGTGCATGTAATGAACAATCCCTAATGACCGTGAAAGTATATATCTCTCAAGTTATACAAGTGTCCCTGAGTAATTCTCGAGCTAATCACTGTTCAAGTTACAATTTTCTATGACCGTGGTTAACCATCAGTTCCATTTGACCGTGCCAGTAACTCTCAGCTCCCTATAAGTGTGCGAGTAATACTCAATTCCCATTTCTGTGTATGTAACCAACAACTGACTATACTTCCCCATCACTGTACAAGTAACCCTGTAACCTACAAATCCCTATGACTGTGCAAGTAATTTGATTACGATCGTGCGAGTTACCCTCAATTCCACATGACTATGCAAAAAAATCTAAAATAAGAACTCATGAATGGGCTACTAATCAACGCATACCGGACTGCCCAAGTGACACCAAATTTATATTAAAAGTTAAATGGCCCTGAAGACCATCGCGAGTTACCAAACGATATCTCATGGCCACGTGAACAACATCCCATTCCCCGTACATGTGATATACCCTGCGTAATGACCATTCGAGTAACATGAATTCTCATGACCGTGTGAGTTATTCTAAATTTGCCACTACGTACAGTGCGAGTATACACAATAGCCCTTGTTTTTGCAACTTCCAAGCAGCACTTGACACTTAAAAAACTGGAAAAAGGGAAATATCTCACTTTTGTATAAGACTGTGCAAGTACAAATGTAATCAAATACGGGTATGAAAACAACGAGGTTGAATGAATGAATGAATGAATGAATGAATGAATGAATGAATGAATGAATGAATGAATGAATGAATGAATGAATGAATGAATGGGTGGGTGGGTGGACGGACGGACGGACGAGCGAACCCACGAATCCATGAATCAATCAATTTTAGTAATACAGTTTGTCAGTTAAACCCTCAAAATGTTTAAATATATTGCACTAAGACTTTGCTTAGTATGCGGAAGAATAAAGTGAAGATACAGTTCATTGCTCATGATATTTTTGAAACACAAACTGATTATCGGATGACCCCTCTAACCCCCCTCACCCCAACTTCCGCCTGTCTACAACATGAATTTATAACGACAATATCAGACGTTACCAACAGAGGAATTTGAAAGAGGAAGTTACCTCTAATTATTTAACACTTACTAGTGGACTATGTTTATTTTCATTTATATCTCTACGCGCAGTGCATAGGTTGCGTCCGTTATCGAAGATCTGCGTTTTTAATTTATTCATTAAATAATGAAGAGTTTTCTAATTACAGGTTTAATTTTCTGGTGCACAAGCATTACGTGCGGACTGCTTCTTGAAGACAGTGTTGTAAGTATAGAAATATATTTTGTCTTAATTTACATATTGAAATAATAAATGGACTTTCTTTTTGATTTGGTGAAGCTAAAACTTTTTACATAATTATCAATACTTTTCATTCAGAAAAAGTAGGATTGGATCTTTTTATATGTAATCTTTACTGTAACAAGTAATATAGGACATCTTTGACAGGTATCCTTATTTTATGCAATTGTTACTGATAAATAAAACTGCATTCCTTAAACCTTATTTAGAATGGTTACATTATTTTCTGAAACAAAACCAATACATGTTTCTGTTTCGGGCATTCCTTCGTGAATTTCCGAGAAAAATACATTTATTCCAAGGTCGAACGGCGCACCGATACATCCAATAAATTTGCCCAGTTTCGTTTCGTTCTGTGTGAATTGGTAGGAATAATTATGTGTTGATTCTTTACTAAAATACGTTTAAATTCGATTTTCTTATTATATGGCACGTTTGTAACGTTGCTTTTCATTGGACAATCGTGACGTTTATATTATAAGTTATAAAGATTTTTTGACAAGTTATATGTCCCTACTTGGAGAGTTGTTTCTATATATAACCGTGTCAATTTACGAAGAAATCTCACTTATTCCTCTAAAAAACGATAGTTTGTTGTATTATGATATTTTCGTTATAAAGATTCCTGACAGGTTATATGGTCGTATATAGTCGGTTATTTTCAATAGAACCCTCGCCTAGCGGCTTGTTATTATACATACAAGCAACCGTTTATATAGGGCCATATAACCTGTCAAAAATTTAAATAATCTTTAATAATAATATATTTCCACGGAAATTACCGAAATGTACCGATGTTTCAGATTTAGATGACGTTATGATAATATTATTTGTTTATTGATACTGATATGAAGAATATTGTTTACCACATACCAGTGTGTCTAAATTATTACATAAAGATCCTAAAATGTACAGTAAAACAACGGAATTTTGTTCTATTTCAAAGGAAGCTCGCTTAGCTACATTGGAAGTAAGATTTGAACAACTATCAAAAGAATTGGCTGTTGTACAAGGGTGTAGCTCAGATTATTGCGGTAAGAATTTTACGCTTTTTTAACCCAATGCGGCATTACTTAGTCCTGAAATGAGCCGCGTCACGACAAAACCAACATAGTGCGTTTGCGACCAGCATGGATCCAGACCAGCCTGCGCATCCGCGGAGTCTGATCAGGATACATGCTGTTCGCTATCAGTTTTGCTACTTGTAATAGAGTTTGTAAGCGAACAGCATAGATCCCGATTCGAGTGCGCGGATGCGCAGGCTGGTCTGGATCCATGCTGGTTGCAAACCCATTATGTTGGTTTTGTCGTGACGCGGCTCAAATAAAGATATGTTGCTGGCGATAGTGATAAGAAAAAGTGTCCTGTTGGTACCATAGACAAACAACCATCTTAAATATTTATCTAGAGCTATAGTTGGATAGCTTTATCCAAGGGTATAAAGTTAATAACAACCACTAGCTACATGTACTATGAAAGCCTACTCTCCTTTTCAATGATACTGTCTTGATTTTGTAGATCGTCACAAACATTAAGGTATAACTTTTTCAACGGATTTAAAATGGCATCAGCATATTGGTAACATTATTACACCAGCCTGTAAAGTTTTGAGTACCATGCGTGTATTTAAGTTTAAACTGAAACGCTCCACTCTAAATAAAATTTACATTTCATACATGCGTCCGATCATAGTCCAAAACAGTGTATTAGAATATGCCTCAGTTGTGTGGGACGGATGTACAGTATACGAAAAACAATCACTTGAACAACTACAGTCTGATGCAGCACGCATAGTAACAGGTCTTACCAAATCGGTATCGATCAATTCGCTTATAAAAAAGTTGGCTAGGTTTTTTTTACAAAAATTAGTTACGGTTTTTAAAGCTAAAAATGGTCTTCTTCCACAATACCTTGAATCGCTGGTTTCAGAAACAACAAATTACTCGTTAAGAAACAACAACAATTACATAACCATAGCTAGGCGCACCGAAACGTACAACAAATCATTTATACCTTCTGCTACTGAATTATGGAATGCATTAGACACCGAAATTCGCGAAATTAACAAATTGAATATTTTTAAATCTAGAATGAAGGAAAAGTATAAAGCCCCCGTAGTACCTAAACACTTTTTGTTTGGTATAAAATATTTGTCAGTTTTACATGCTCGTTTAAGGAACAATTGTAGCAACTTACACGCTGACCTTTTCAAAAATCATTTGAGAGAAAGTCCGACTTGTATATGTGGGAACCTTTGTGAGGATGCCGAGCACTATATATTTTGCTGTCCATTATTTAAACCTCAGAGACTTATACTCTTCGCAGAAACCAGAATTTTTCATCCTCTTAATGTTGAGCTATTACTGTGGGGTAGCAATTCTTTAGATGTTAACAATAATGAACAAATATTTGCGGCTGTCCAAAAATTTATCAAAACTACTGACCGTTTTCGAAACACATGATATTTTTGTAAATCGGCCGATTGTATTAATCCTAATAACCTGGTACCACAAATAATTGACAATCACATTTATGATGGACGTTTACTCCCAATGACGAATAATGCTAAATGCTGGATCCTTAACCTTGTCGTTATTATATAAATACATAAATATACATTTTTCTGTCTTACTTATTTCTTACATTGTTTTATTTTTTTATGTTAATCTGTCTTTATTTTTTTCTTTGTTCGCTTTATATGTATACATGTCACACTTTCTCATATAAATGCCATCAATGTTGATTAATATATTTTTTCAGGGGGAGGGCCGATCGCTAATGTTGTAAGAACTTGGGCCCAACCCTTTTGCTATTTGTTATTTCGAAATCAATTTGTTTCTCTGTATATTTACATGTATATTTTCTCTGTATATTTACATGTACATATTAGCAATAAAATATGATTAAACTAAATATTTCATGAGTGGCGGTAGCCACGAGTGAAACATGATAATTTTCATACCACAAGATGAAAATAAATCCTGTATTTATATAAAAAAAGAATTATCTGTTTATTACATACATTTTTCTCTTTTTTTTTTACATTACGATTTAAAAGACTTTCCCTAAAATTGTGTGTACTGGCAATATTTAGAAGAAAGTAGTCCGACAAGACACCAGTTGAAATACGGAAAATATGTTTCACTGCAATTAAAAATACATTTTTACAGTTAGAATACGAAAAATGAAAATACGCATTTTATTTCATCAATATGTCTCAATTTTTCATTTATAAGTATATAATAAACATATTGATTCATTTTGCAATGCGACCAAATTTAATATAAATTTGTAAAAATGATTTTATAATCAAGTTTGCGCATAATCCTAGATATACACTGGACAAAATGGGCGGCCTGGGGCGCATGGTCAAAGTGCACAGGTCAATGTGATAAGGGTTATGGATCAAGCGAGCAAACAAGAACACGTGCACGCACGTGTATCGGTCAAGGACAAGAAGGTCAGGCTGTGCAGTGTACAGGTGACTCCACGGAAACAGACAAAAGGCCTTGTAATGCTGTAGAACTGTATGGTAAGAAACAAAACCAAACTTGCTTATCACCGCTGTGGGTTCAAATCCCAACAGAGACTTTCGATTATTTCATGAGTTGAAGCTATCCAGCAAGCTTATGGAACGTTGACGGTTTGTCAACAACACCAAATCATTGGTAGAAAGTCATATGGATGGTGTTGTCATATATACAAGTAAATTATAGAAATATTACCTCCCAAAGGGCGAAAGAACGAAATAATCACCCATGAATGAGAAGCTTTTTTCCCTTACGTTTCTGATGATCCTTTCATTAAGGGTTATTTTACAATATCTATTACTTGTAGATATATTACAACTATCAAAATATCAAAGGCAATATCACTAGTTCCGGTTTTATGACTTTTAAAGTGACGTATTATTCAGTGGCGTTGCCTCAATTATTTCAGGTTGTCTTAACACGGCACAAAGCACGAACAATACATATGGCATGGTTTACAACTTCTTTGATGAGCTGGCACAAAGCGCGTGCACGGCTGCTGTAAAAACTGCCTCACACGTGCTTGCATTGCGACGAAATTGCAATTCCGGAAAAGCACCGCAATGTTCGCAAATTTGTTCAAACGCAGGGTATGTGTTATGGATTGAAAAAAAGAGGGATTCATTAACGAATCGTATAGTCGCATATCTCATAAGCAAGTTCAGTTCATTTTTTTTTTGCATTCTAAGTCTTATATAAGTAAATAATTCTATATACATGTATTCAATAGAGCTGTAAATAACTTTTCTAGGAAAAACGCAAGTTTTTGACAAGTTTGCGGTCTTTCTAGGCGGTCTCTCCAAGCGCTTTGATAATCACGGTCTTTCCAAGTGCTTTGATAATCACGGTCTTTCCAAGCGCTTTGATAATCATGGGTTTTCCAAGCACTTTGATAATCAAATTCATTCCCTGCGGTCTGGAGACCGCAGGGTATTGGTACGCGTTTAACTTTTGAGGCATGGAGGAGCACGTGACCTGTTTTCGGTAGATGGAGGAGCATGTGATCTGTAAACCGTACTTGATTGGTTAATTGACCTTTTCGAAAACCTGGCTAAATACCGTTTGCCGGTACGTTACGGATTTAGTAAGAGTGACACCTAATTAAGAACAAAAAATTATTACGTGATGTTTCTAATTTTCTATAATTATTTTACCGTTTAAGGTGTAAAAAACTTGAATGATGTGTTTGAAAATGATCAATGTTTCTTTAATTTGTATCTTAAATTTTACAAACAATGAATTGTTTATACTGAAAATCAAAAAATTAAAATATTCGTAGAGGCATCTGCTATAATAAATAGATAAAGAGATATTTTCTGCGTAAATTTGTGTGTTTACTTTTTTTTGCTCGGAATTATTCATAAAAAGGTAGGCACATTTAATCATTTTCTTAAAAAGAAATAATTGTTTTATGTTCGACCTTCTCCGGTCATCAACGGTCACCAGTTTCCAAATACCTTCTTCTATATTGATCCGATGATTGTCAACTATATTCCTGATACAAACGTTTATTTTTTTTCCCCAAACAATGTTGAAAGTAGTTAAATGAAATATCTTTTTTTATCATTAAAAATGTTCCCCGCAGGAAACCATTTTACTTGTTTACTGTTTACTTGCAGATACAGCTGTTTTGACGAACTGCATGTATACCCACCTCATAATGTCCTTAAACCTGACGTATACACGGACGAAGGAAAAACCGGACTTATGATGTTTAGATATTTTTCATGCTCATTTGTCACTGGGGGTTGTGGTCCGAATTATTGCTGTTGTCAATATTAGGGAAGATAAAATCGACAGTACTAAACGGAATAAAATAAGCAATTGCCTACACTATTCACAAGGCAAATTATATTTAAAATGAATCGCTTAAGACGTTTTGGAGTTCTTTTGCTTTTAACTGTTTTTTATTAGATGCAGGACTGATAAAACTGATAGCATATATAGGAAAGATAATGAAGTTAAAGATTCTGCATGTTATAATTGAGGTGGTATACAACACATAAGTGAAATTTTATGTATGTTTATAATTATGCTTATAAAACAATTTTTAAACATCGAAGAATATGTAAAATATGAACTGCAAATATTTGTGCACATTATATGTTATCATTTATATATATGCACTCATTTCTTATTGAAAAAAATGACTAAGACTTTATAGAAAATAAATTTCTTATTACCTCCCTTTATTTACACGAAATGTTAAATTCGGTAATATCTTTATAAATAATACTTTTTGGAACTTATAATATTGATAAATCTTTATTTGAACATATTTATGATATAAAAACATTTAAAAAATGTGTTACAGGATCTTTAAATGTTTAGAAGTAAGAAGAAATTAATCTTGAGCAAACCATAATCATGACTCGATTCAGTCTCCCGTGATCAAAATAAATAGCATACTAGTATTTTAAATGTTTAATGAATAAACATATTATTATTTCCATTCTTTATCTTTTAATATTTGTGTTTAGAGTTTATAATCGAATAATGACTCAATACTTTAATGTTGCCTCTTTCTACTTACTCTGAAAAAGATTCATTGAGGGTATCTATGGGCCTGCGACATGTGTAACCTTTATCATGTTGAAATTTTTAAATGGAATCGTCCAGCTTCCATTTTGGGAAATATCCATTATCACTTCTAGGGAGATCAAGATGAAACTTTAATAACAGTATAGAGCTTTGTCAGCGTTAACGGATATACAGGGCTGCCTGGCTGTATACTTGTGGGAAAGGTTAAAAACTTCAGTTTCAACCAGGGTCATTGTTATATCAATACAATAATCACTAAATTTGCATTAAAGAGACACAGAAAGGACTATATGTGTGTTTTTATTATTGTTTTAGTCTCGATTCCTCCCCATCAATGGTGTTAATGTATAATTTTACAACATTTACATGGTAAAAAATACATGTAGACTGAAAATACAGCGAAAATCGGAAGATTAAAATTGAATTTGGAAATGACACAGTTGGCCTTCCATACCTATAAAACTAACATAAAAATAACTATGGATGACCTTTGCCGTCTAATATTAAATCAGATTTTATCAATACAGGAATGCAAGGTTGTATTGCACATATCGCAAGGTTGCTATGTTTGAAACATAAATACCTTAATTAACCAAACAACTCAACTATTATATACTTTGTCTTTGGCGTACCGTCGTCATTACGCTGTTTTACATGCTTTAATCACATAGATGGTTGGGAATTGATTTTACAAACCGGACTGCTTTTTCGAAAATGAAATTATTAGCGTGTTGTATGGTTGTTGCTGGATTAAGTCTCGCGCTAGGTCTGGTTCTGGAAGATAGTGTTGTAAGTACAGTTTGCATAAATTGGTGTTATGATTTTATTGATATTGAAATAACATAACGAATTTCTAGATTCCCTCTAGTTAAAAGGAATAAGTATAACTGTTTAAACCAAAATTCAAATATTCAATTTGGCACATTCGAATATATTCAAAAAATGATCTGTTTAGGTATATTATGTTTGGATTCTAATGTACAGATACTGGTATAGTTTTATTTTTATCTAGGCTAAGTTGTGCAAGGGCACAAAATGGCCGCCAGAGCTATAAATATAAAATCTTGACTACGCTTTGACTACATTTCCAGTGGGAATTACTTTCATTGTAACTTATCGAATTATGATATAAAGTATAATTACTTCTTTGTGTTTATAGCTCAACTTGCAAATTAAACTCCAAGAAGCAATAATTTTACATCCACTCTTTGCCAATCCTGATATTTATAATACATATTATTAGCTTTATTGCGTAAATCTTAAATTGAAGAATCTAAAAACATAGTATAACCCATTAGCATTTAGCAGGTGCGCGATGACGTAGTATCCTACCATTGATAATAACCTTAGTTTACTCGTTGTTGATTGAGAGAAAGAAGCATTTAAAACACTGAATATTTAGAAAACAAATGTTATTTTTTGTACCAGGAAAGCCGATTGGCCAGTGTTGAAGCAACGCTACAACGTGTGCTAAAAGAGTTGTCCGTAGTGCAAGGGTGTAGTTCAGATTTCTGTGGTAGGTTTATCGTTGCCATAGTAATGTCTTTTTCATTTGTTAATAGATGTAATCCGGTTACACGGTAACAAGATTAATTTATTTTTAGATATAATCCGGTAACACGGTAACAATAATAACATCACGATATAATATTATTTGAAATATTAAATTCTAAATATTAGGCCACGTAGCACGTAAAAGACGCTATGGCATTGATGACAATAGCCCGCCAAACCTTAGGCCCGGGTTCGATGTCCGGCTACGCCATGTTGCCTGCTCTATGTTACTTTTCTATGCATATGAGTATTGAGAGTTATTATTTTATGTACTTCCATATTTGTGTCAAATGCGCATATTTTAACTGAAACACTTTATTTTTGTTTTCGTTGCTTGATTCTTAAAAATATATTGTCGTTACTCATAGAAACTTTGCAAATTGAGGAGTTCTCGAAACTTTCGTTCCTAGAATGAAAGATTAATATCTAATTTTAACAAATACCGTTTCAATTGTATAACAATGGATTCTTATCTAAGACAACCTGGTATAAGCTTTTAATTTATTCTATGCAGACCTTCACCAGGTTGCCACACTTCCTTAGCACGAAAGAAGTGATATATAAATAACTTAACAGACATTTCCAGAGAAGTATTAAATACTACTATCTTCATTTGCTATAATTAGATCATTGTTTTTTAAAAGATATCCATAGGTCTAAATGGTCAACATGGAGTACATGGTCAAAGTGCACGGGGCAGTGTAATCAAGGATATGGGTCAAGTGAGCAAACAAGGACACGTGTTCGCACGTGTATTGGTGATACACAGGGGTCACAGGGACTGCAGTGCACGGGCGACACCACGGAAACGGACAAAAGACCATGCAATGCCGTGGAACTTTACGGTAAGAAAAATATGTTACGAAACTGTTGCGACCAGTTTAACCAAGGCTAGATGTACAAAAAAAAATAATAATAAGTGACCATATATTTAACGTAAGATACTGACTAATTTTTAATTTTGTATGGCCTAATTTATAGTAAAATGAAAGTGGTTTTATTTCACAGGTTGTTTAAACACCGCACAGAACACTAACAATACTTATGGAATGGTTTACAATTTCTTTGACGAGCTCGCGCAAAGCACGTGCACAGCTGCAGTGAATTCTGCATCACACGTGCTTGCAATCCGACGGAATTGCAACACTGGAACAGCACCGGACTGCTCGCAGATCTGTGCAAACGCTGGGTATGAGTCATTTTATTTTTTCTTAAATGTTCCCTTTTTATTTAATTTTTTAAATTCGCAGTTACGGTTGCCATGGTTACATTATGAGGGCGAATTCTGTCTGAGATTATGTGAAGATTTTATAAAATATTCAGTGCCGGCATTATGTGAAGATTTTATAAAATATTCAGAGCAGGGCATTGTGTGAAGATCTTATAAATATTCAGCGCGGGGCATTATATGAAGATCTTATATAAAATATTCAGTGCGGGACATTATGTGAAGATTTTATAAAATATTCAATGCGGGGCATTATGTGAAGATTTTATAAAATATTCAATGCGGGGCATTATGTGAAAATTTTATAAAATATTTAGTGCGGGGCATTTTGTGAAGATTTTATAAAATATTCAGTGTGGAGCATTATGTGAAGATTTTATAAGATATTCAGTACGGGGGCATTATGTGAAGATTTTATAAACTATTCAGTGCGGGGCATTATGTGAAGATTTTACAAAATATTCAAGATTTTATAAAATATTCAGTGCGGTGCATTTTGTGAATATTTCATATAATATTCAGTTCGGGGCATTATGTGAAGATTTTATTTAACATTCAGTGCAGGGCATTATGTGAAGATTTTATAAAATATTCAGTTCGGGGCATTATGTGAAGATTAAAAAAAAAATATTTAGTGCAGGGCATTATATGAAGATGTCACCGCTTAGAATTCAACAACCAATATTTAGACTGAAACATTGAAGGTATTAAAGAAATATAAAGTTCATACTAATATCACATAATTTAATATAATTATTTCACATCATTTATCAACAGATACCATTGCTTCGATGAACTACATGTATATCCGCCTTCCAAACTTCTCCACCCGGATGTTTACAAAGACGAGGGTAAACCGGGACTGATGATGTACCGGTACTTTTCCTGTACATGGAGCAGCGGGTCATGTGGCCCTAACTTTTGCTGTTGTAACGATGCGTAAAACGCTTTGCATGCTGGGGAAATTGTCGTCTGCTCAAATGTGTCGTCTGCTTAGTTTTTTTAACGTAATTTAAAGCTGCATGCCTCCAAATGAGCCAAAATATTTCAAGAAAATTAAAAATGAGAAAAATGTATACTAAGATTTTAATAATTCAAGAATTCACATGTTTAATAACTGATATTACAGTATTTATCCCCATATTTCTAGTGCATATATGTAACTAACCTAGTAAGGTCTATTTTTGTATATTTTTACCTCTTTCTGGTGATTTACGGGGAATTGTTTGTGCAGTTTGCGGTGTATAAATTTCTTTCTTAGTTCACTTCATAATATTTCACTTTTAAATACTTTTTTGAAATTTTAATGAAAATAACCATGAGTCAGGAGACATGCTGCTTTATTTTTAAGTAAACATTAGTTACTTTGTCTGGTAACAGGATATCGTTATCTAGGCGTTTTAAAAGATGACTCACGTGAATAAATGTAACCCAGGGCAATCTAAACAGAGCGCCTTTTATTAACATGTTAATTTGTTTAGGTAACAAAATTATTTATGATGAATGATTCTTCGTTTTTCTTTCAAGCTGGTTAGATTATGTTACCTTAAATGAGTTTTTGTGATGATTTAAAATAAACGTCTAACATATATTCACATGTTTTGGTATACATTTATTTATTTGCCCTAAATAAGATATCGCTCAACTACAGTGAAAGATTTTTTATTGCCCCTGTTAAAAAAAGTTTGTGTGCAAACGTCGTATCATAAAAAAATTAACTTTACATACCGGGAACTTTCTGCAGATCTTTAGAAAATATCCTCAGGCTGCGTAACAACTCGACCCCTTGTAGAAGGACAGTTTCTGCATCACCATTCATTGTTACTCGAGTTATTGACTGAAGTTTCCAGTCAGTCAAGTATATATACCCTGAAAAAAGGTCCAAATAAACATTTGTTCGGATAGTTATAAATGACCTTCTTGGAAAAGTATTTGTACTGTCTAAATGAGCAAACAGTCAAGTAATTTATTTTGTTTAAAGGATAATTAAGCTGCCGAAATGAGCCGAAATGCTATCATTATAATAGTCTCAAAAGCGTTTATTGTTTGGTGTTTCCAAAAAGTTACTCATTGGCCACATATATGGACTTTTCTGGTTTTTTCTGCTTCTTAAGCACTTTAGCAATTAGTTAAAGTGGGTTTAGCATTTTGTATGAATTTGTTTACATTTTACTACCTTAACGACACATAACTTAACGTTCTGTGCTACTTTCTTTGGTTGCTTTAACATTTAACATGCTCTAAATTCGTTTTTAACAATTTATGGGCTTTATGTGCCTTTAAGTAAATAAATTTCTACCTCTAAAGACTGCCACACCGAAAGGGTGCACGATCTTTATTCCTTGGGCTGTCTGTAAGTCGTTGCCATCTAAATCTGTATGCTGAAGCCTACAACAAGGGGAGATACATGTGTTTATAATTAACAATAATTAACTGTAGTTACACGGTCGTAGGAATGACATGGCCCGGTTTGCAAACGAACGTTTTCGAACAAAGAGATTAGGATGAAGTTGCAATCTCATCTTTCCGATTATTATGCTTTGCAATAAACAGCTGATATAATAAGGCGGTATAGTGAAACTACTGTCAGTCACATGGTAAAATGGTGCCCTCCATATGCAACCTCTATGGCATAATATATGAAAATGTATATGCTTCTTTTATATAACGGTATAAAGCATTACAGTGATATTTTACATTTGAAATTGTCTTTCTAAATATGGCATAGACACAGTTTACAGAAGTTGTAGACATTGTGTTTACTTTCTCGCGAAAGAACACTGCCTTATGAACCGAGCTTATTGCGTAGGAATATTTGTGTTCTATACGTTCGAAGCCTCTTACCCGAAGTATACGGGAAGTGCCGATGCTTTACGATTGGTTAAAGTTGTTTATTTGGGAATGTGGTTTTGAAATATGGTCATTGTATAAAAGTGATTGAAGATGAGATGTTTTGATGCGTTGTCTGGTTAGCTCAATAGGTAGAGCGTTAGACTGTGAATCGGGCGACCCGAGTTCGATTCACGGACGTCGAAGATCACTTTCGTTGTGAATAATCATGAAATCCTTTATACGGTCATTCGCACTGTACCTATGCTCTGGCATGTACAGCAGTTTCGATCAGTTCCTTACGAAAGTGAATGCAACTAGTACTGGTAAACTGCTCAACAGCCTGCTCAATGAATGATGCGGTGGCTGAACTGTGTTCTGGTAGATTCAATATGGCTTACTGTCGTGATCCGGAGTGAAAACTACCCATACCACCACCACCATGGTTTAATGTAGAAATTGCCAGGTTTGATTCAAACGTAAATAGTGTCATGTTTACGATACATAACGTTTAGGGGAGGCAAAAATATTTACAAAAATGATCAGAAAGTCTGAAGATATAACTACTATCATGAAGAGATTAAGTACAAATCTCAATATGAAAACTGAAACTGACCTGTCAAAATAAGCGTCGACCCAATACACCCTGTCCTGGTCATAGTCCACGCACATACCATTGGGCCAGCCGAGCTCGTACCTGTGAATTTTCGTCATGTTGCTACCATCTCCATGGCAACGGCCAATAAACGGGAAATTGTTGCCATCTTTCAACCAGTCAGCGAAAAACACATATCTGACAAAACAATGATTAGAAGATGTTTTTAAAATGTTAATCTTCAAGGATCGATGTAACACAATATAAGGATGTCTGAATTATGCCATGTCGTAAAAGTGTGCTTTCGGGAGGAAATGGCGAAAGACAAAACACATGGGAACACGACAAAAGGTAACTTGTCATAGTCTCGTTATCTAGACATTTCGTACCGCCAGCACGACAACACGACTGTTTCAACACAAAAACACGCCATAAGTCTTCCAACTCGTGGCATTGATTAAGAAAATGAGCAAAAAAGAAAAGATGATACTTTTATCGAATTGGCCTTAAATATGCATATAACACGTAAGACATTCAGTACAGCGTTTCTTACCCTCGTGCCGGATGTACGACAACCGAACGTGGGCTGCCTAAACCAGTCAACAATACTCGTCTCTGATCTGGTTCATCCAGACGCATGACTGACACAGTCTTCGCGAAAAAGTCCGTGAAATATAGATTACGAGAGATCCAGTCCAGACTGATTCCTTCAACAGACCGGATGTCGTTTGCTAGAACATGGCTGACCTCTAAAATTGAATATATGTTTATTAACTGACATTCAAAAGTTTTACAAGTCAAAATACAAAGAGAAATGATGTACCATACAATGCGCGCGATGATTAAAATATAAATATTACAATTCTTCTAGAAAAAAAATGAAGGAACGTAAATGATGCGCACAAAATTAGACTATCATCTGTTTTGAATTGTCAAAAATCTTTCTTTTTTTAACTCATTCAATATCCTTTTTATCTTGAGGAGAGTGGATACCTGCTGTATCAATTGGTGATTTAAATATAGCCCTGTTATAGATGTCCGAGTAGTAAAGCTCCTTTCTGGTCGCGTCGTAATCAACGGCAACAAAACTGTTACCCCGACGGGTTTTAGTCAGCCCAACAACCGGTTTCATGGCGTCAACAGACCGTGTCCTTGCGCCGTCCAATGGTATCGCTCGCACTGAATGTTTGGTTGCGAATATGATAAATTCTTCAATACCTGAAAATAGAGATTTTTACTCTTTTTTTTTTGGCCTTCAAGTATTTTAAATTCCAAGTATCCTTTATTTGTCCGATATGAAAGTTTGTTAGTATATTGAAAATTGCTTTTCCATAACTGTAATGTAGGGCTCAAGTTCAAACCCTAGTAAGGATTACTGTATGTGCGTGTTTTTTTATAAAGTCTAGCACGCTAGCGGAAGCTTGGTGTGTCTACCAAGGTACCGCCCTCCTACCTGAAATAACGCACCATGGGGTACATGAAGGTTACCTTGACCAATTAAATTCGAATATGCTGTATGACATCATATTAGTTTACAGATTACTGTTGCAATGGCAAATATATTTCACAAGATTTGTTTAAAAATATTTGACGTGAAAACTATATTTAATTTGTTGCATATTGCTCAGCAAAACTGTGAGTAGTCTGGTTACTTTTATTCGCAGTTTTTTACCACTTACTCCGACAAGAGAACCCATCCTCATTCAGCTGGTACCCTGCCTCACACACGCACCTGTACCCGAGACCATCGTTGTCAAACACGTGGGTGAGAACGCACAGATGTTCACACTTGCTGATTAAACAGGGATCTGCAGCTAAAGAAAAAATATGATAATGCGTATGGATATATCATTATCATGATAATAATTAATGCTATGAATACATAAATATTGTAATTAAATGCAATGTGTATGAATACATCATTATTATAATAATACGAAATGCGTATGAATACATCATCATTATAATAAAATGAAATGCGCATGAATACATCATTAAATCATAAAATGCAATGCGTATGAATACATCATCATTTTAATAAAATGCAATGTGTATGAATACATTATCATTATAATAAAATGAAATGCGTTTGAATACATCATCATTATAATAAAATGCAATGTGTATGAATAAATCATCATTAAAATAAAATGCAATGCGTGTGAATACATCATTATTTAATAAAATGCAGTGCGTATGAATATAACATTATTTTAATAAATTGTAATAATCATGAGATTGTCATAAATGTAATTAAATATATCGCGTATAACTACATTTTTAGTGTAATAAAATGTATATTTGTCATATATTCTATACACAGCAGAAGTTATTTCATATATATGTGTCTTTATTACATAATTAAAATTCTTTAAAAATCCAAAATTCACTTAGATTCTGTGGAAAACCTTGCGTATTAATAAGATTAACATGATAATGATCATAAATACGCAAAGAAGAACACAACAACAGCAAAACAGTAGCCATTGACATGTCGTACCTTTGTCAGTAATTCTCAAAACCTTGTGTTCAATTTTCACAGATGAAAGTATTGCTTTAGTCCGCCATATTTGAGTCATGTGATTAGTTTTGTCAAATTTTCCAATTTTAAGCACCGCCATCTTTGTGACGTCAGCAAAATAGATCTCGTTCTCGAACACCGCGAGACTAACAGGCGCAGGTATATTTCGACTTCCAGAGATGATTCTTGTTCTGTTAGAATCATTCTTTACAGATTATCTTTTTGTATAATATAATGTGAAATATAAATTTTTCATTTTGTTTACAAAATGCTGATACACTCATTTGCTAATAAACTTATTTTAAATGCTTTTGACTGAAACCATTATCATTATAATTGCCATATTCTGTATGTGTTTTATATAATTAATTGTCATAATTATATTGACCTATGATGAACAAAATTACCTATGCAAGCCGTCATATGTAGCAGTTTCGATGACGTCCAACTTGGAATCTGTCCAGTAGATTCGTCTGTAAATATAGTTAAAATATAGCAAAAAGGAAGATAATATTCTTATTTCATATTTCTTCTAATAGAAAGTTCAGTGTATTATCTGTTGACAAAGCACAATTATAAATTAACATTGTAAAATTAGAATTAGATCTGTTCTTTCAAATGTATCTTTATTTTCAATTGGGAAAAAGTTTTTCTGTTTTTTTTTTATTAAAAAAAAACCAGTGAATGACTTCGTGAATATGACGGTCTGAATATAAGCAGTATCTTCATAGAAGGAATGTTTACAACAAACATACGTTTAGCTAAAGTCTTTTTAACATTTTTTAATCTTTTGTGGGGGAATAATTTAATTCTGGATACACGTACCTTTACTATTAAGCTTTATTGAAATGGTTTCTATTTTTCGAATATTTAATTACACCAACCTGGCTGCTATATCTAAACTTATGCTACTGGGTGCTAAAATTTTTCCTAATTTTAGATCCAGAATAGCGCTTCCGTCCATAAAAGCGCGAACAATACGGGGTAAAAGCCGTGGCTTCCGTCCATAATCCGTGTAGAACATATACCTGGAAAGAAACAACATAGTTTGACATATTTGACATATACATGTATATTTTTGAATAAGTATAATGAATGATTAAGGCAGAGTTTTCACACCGTTTGGGATATTTTATAAAGAAAACTCGTCAAAAGGATCGCTATTCAAAATTATTGTATAGTAAGAGTTACCTACCCTGTTGTCGGATCCACTGCAACTGCCCGGCAATTTTGAATACCGTCGTTAATGATATTCTTTTGTCGTCTGCTCTTAACGTTGTAGACAGCTATACGTTTGGCAAGGCAGTCGACAATGTATAAGTTTCCGCCTATCCAGTCGTAAGACAAACTGCAAGGTTTTGGCATGCTTTGTAACGGCAGTGATGTCTTATCAGGACGCCCGATCGATGCTGTGTAAACCTAAAAAAATAGCCAACAATATCCCCACTTTAACCTTTAACAAGTTTAATATCCTACATGAAAATGTGCAGCTTGCAATCTGGACAAAACTATTCACAAATTAAAGGAAAGTTTTAAAATAAGCACTGACTCAACTGCGACCAAATGTGCGACAAAAAATCGAACAACAATCGCCGCATGCGTAGATTCATATACCGTGACGTCAGATGGCAAAAGGTAAAGGGCAGATTGTTTGTGTGCACAAAACAAACAAAACATCATTATCATAAAAGTGATTCAGTAGATCTACATACTTTTGTACTTGTTGCTTTAGATCTACATTTCAAATATTTGAAATATTCTAAGAAATGAAGTTAGAGTTTATTAAATAACCAAGTAATTTAATATTTAAGATTTTTATTTTAAATTTTAACACATGTTAAAACATCTTACCTTTCTGTCAGCAGTGTCGATAAAAAAGACGTTCTGAGATATATAGTCTATATCAAAATCTCGAACGCTCCCGGTGACAACAAGTTCCGGTTCCGTTCCATTCATGCGCATGCGCGTGATGTTATGTTCCGTCCCGACATACAACTTTGCTTCGACTCCTGTTGAGATAATTGTAACACATCAGATATTATTAATACTCGTTACAACATGTTTGTATAAGGTTCCTCACAATAGTTTGTTACTTTATACTATACAAAGGTTTAAAATGTATGTATGTTTTCTTTTTAGTTCTGCTGTATGCTGTTGTTATTGTTGTTGTTGTTGTTGTCGTAATAAAATGCATTAGCGTTACTTTTGAATGACTATCTGCGGCAAAGCTAAGTGCTGTTATGTGTTCAATACTACTTTCCCGGTGTTGTTGTTTTTTACTATTCAGCGCATGCGCATATTAAAAATCAGAAATGACAAGAACGTAACTGATATATACGTAAGATTCTTTCGTAAACTTTACTTTTTTAAATAAATGTTATGAAAAACAATCTGCTTACCATGAACATTCCTGCAAGTTCCCTTGCCTTCTATCATGTAGCCCCCAACACATTGACAGCGGTAACTTCCCGGTAAATTGACACACTTCTGATCACAACTTCCAAACTTCTCACACTCATCGTAGTCTAGGGTAATATAATCAGACATGTCAGATGAGAGAATATTTATATATACATGTAATGTATATATAAGATTATAATTTTAAAAAGATGGCATAATGACGCTACAGGATTTGCGTCAAACAATTCAAATGCGTGTTTCTGTCCCATGTTTTATACAAATAAAGAGAATTCGAAAACAAAACAAATCAAAACAAACAAAACATGTCTTCTTGTAAAATGGTCTATGGTTTTCTATATTAACCCCAACACACGTTATAAATTATTTTACACTGTTTATTGAATTTAATATACATACCAACACATTGACTGGTGTCTTTTTCGTCGACCATGTAACCTTGCCTACATATACACACAACTTCCACGCCATGCTTGTAGTTACCATGTAGTGAACACACATACTCTGGTCCTCTCAAACAGTGTCCGTTTTTACATTGTGTAAAATTACCTGTAATAATCAAGTTTAAATTTTAAAAGGTATCATTTATATTTTAGTTATTTCTTTTTACAAAACAAAATACATGTAGTTGTTGCCCAATAATTAAAATAGAACTAAAAATAAATTGACATTCGTTCTTTCGTTCGTTTGTTTGTCTGTTCGTTTGTTCGTCCGTTCGTTGTTCGTTCATTCATTCATTCATTCATTCATTCATTCATTCATTCATTCATTCATTCATTCATTCATTCAAATTAAGGTACAACAGGTACATCATAGGTTGCAGCAATATATTTTTATAACACTCAAATCGATTTCTTTCCTGCAAATCTATCCTTTCAACGACCCTAAAAACAACATTATTGTAGAGGTGGCATGTTTTGGCTTCTATAGATTCCATATAAATATTGAAACCCTATATATATATGCAAAATGCAGTATGACATGTGTTCGAGATCAAGGAGGAATTCTGAATACTTCTATGTCAACTTAAAAAACGTGTATTCGTGCGAATTCGACAGAATTTAAATAATACGAGTTCTAACAAGAACACACGTTTTTCAGCAGGTGCGTGTCACGTGACTTTTCCTACCAAAATATTATTTGGTTTAAACATATTTTATTCGATATATTTACATTATGATGTACAATATTTACACAATACATTTGAGATTGGGCAGAAAGCTATGAAAGCTTATGAGTGTCCTGTCCCAGTTTAAACAATTTACATATATACAGTTCATGGCATTATCATGCACAAAATTCATTTAGTTGAAAATATATCAAAGATATTATTTATTTCGAAAAGTTAGATAAGTTTGCATGGGACACCTATGCTTGGTCACTTTTTCCGTTTTCTTTTATTATTTTTATATATTTTTTTATTGTTTTCAATTGCAAAGCAAACTTTACGAATGAAATACGTTCCTTCCCTCGCGTGCTTTGACGCGCGCTTTTTTGTCACACACTAATACATTACATATCATTAGGTTGAAAGACCTCTGTCGGCCTACGATTCTATGCTTGAAGATCTGAATCTCCTTTTCAAATGATTGCAAATTCGACAGTCGTTGCAAGAATATGACGATTTTGTGAGCGTGTTTATTTTTTTGCTCGCGAAAACTGATTGCTTTATAACACATTGTAAATTAAAAATGTGCATGCGAACGCCTGGTGGAAAAAAAAACAATATGCAAAGACATTTGTTCAAAGAAAATAAACACTTAAGATGATGCCAGAATTAAAGTATTTTATGAATTAAAATGTTCCATTTTCTATTTCCAAGTTTGATTTTTTTATGTTTGTTTGATGTTTCGAAGTACATGTATATATGTAATCGATACATATTTGGTGCTAATTTTCACTTGATTCGCATGGTACAAACATTAAATGAAAACATATTTCCACAAAGTTTTAAATCGTAATAATTTCTTTTTATTTGGACCAAGCTTATCTTTGTTTCTATACTAATTTTTTAAAAGTCGCATTAAATTTTTATTACCTGTGACGGTATCATTCTCATATCTATAAAATGACGTCTTATTTCTCATAAATTGTTAGACAAAAAGGCTAAAGGTCAAATTCGAAATATATCTTTAAAGCAAAACCATGACATTTAGCATAACTACGACGTGTGTTTTATTTTATTTCATTTTTTTTGTTGTTGCATAAAACTGTTTTGCCTTTTGTGGTTTTACATTGAAAATGAAAAAAAAACACAAAGTCAGTTCCGCAGCACGAGAAAATCTATGTTGATGGCACTTTCAAGCCACCATACTGTACGGTGTACTTATTTGACCATATATACTATTAAATTGTAGCTCTTAACTTTAATTAGTCGTTGTCACCATTATAGACAAGGGCCAACTAATCTGCACAAACCGTGCTTTATGCTGTTTTAGCTGCTCGTTTTCTTCTACTTTTAATACTATTTTTCCTATTGATCTTAATTCAAAGCAACACAAAATCATTACACAAATATAGCCGGTAAAAGGTGTAAATCATTAGCCATATTAAGTAGAATACATATATTGATAAGTAAAGAGTACAAATTACATGCAAATATATTGCGAAATGGCTAATTAACATATTTTGAATGACATTTTAAACTATTATTTCATGTTTTGTTTTGTTTTGATTTTAAAGGAGCTATGACGCATTTCTTAACATAATTATTACTTAAGGAGGTGTATCCATGCACATTATGTGGAAATGAAGTTTGTAACATTATGTACTACTTCTACATTTCGTGTTTGGAATTTGGTCAATGGACATGAGTTTTTGTCGGCTGAAGCTCAGTCTAGCACGAGAGGAGGAAGTGTTTTACGGTTGAGTGGCCTAGTGGTTAAGGTCCACTTGCCCCTCATCGCTTTGGGTTCGAATCCCGACAGGGACTTTGGATCTTTTCATCTGAGGAAGCTATCCAGCTAGCTTACGGAACGTCGGTGGTTCTACTCAGGTGCCCGTTCGTGCCTGAAATTATGCACTGAAGGGCACCTGAGGTCTTCCTCCACCAGTAAAGCTGGAACGTCGCCATATGAACTATACTGTGTCGGTGTGACGTAAAACCAAATCAAACAAACAAACAAAACGGTTGAGTGGTTAAGGTTGCTGGATTCAATTTCGCTTTCACCTTTATCAGTTTTGGTCCAAACCCTACCAGAGCCATTGGATTACCTACTGTTAATGGGTCTATGCATTTGCTTGTTCGTGCCAGAAAAGGGCATTTAGGTCTCTTTTTAATTCTAAGCTGGAAAATTGCCATATTGTACGTGACTAAAATTACAACTAATATGGCATTGTTCAAAATAATATATTTACCATGCCTAGTGCAAAGTTTATTGATTCATCTTTTTTTAATAAGATTTATAAATTAACAGAAGGGCATAAGGTTTCAAGGTTTTCGAGGAAGCGTACACAGTGCACAGAGCGAACTTCAAATCGCAATCGGATGTCATGTCAAAATATATTAACATATATAATTTTGTTTGTAGAATAACAATGATGATTTTGCAAACTTCAACTGTACCTAAGTTTGATAACATTACATTTTCAGTAACCGCACTTATTTATTGTTTTGCATCAGAGGAAAACATACGTGGTTTGCAGTTTAGAAAATTTATTACAATAAAAATGGGATGTTTATACAAAAAATAGAATAAAAATCAAATGAATAAATTAATAAAGTGTATGATTGTGCTTGTCTTTGTTAAAATTTGAACAAGCTTAATTATTGAAAGTTAAAAACGAACTATATACCGAGATAATCTCTTTTAAAGAAAATTCTACCTTAAAGTTTGTATAAAACAGTATATACATATACATATATTCTCAAATTGACGTTCTTTATAACAACATCAATATTAAAGATAGAAAGACATTGTTTTTATTTATATGCAGTTAAATGTTGAAAACAATATCGTATCGCGCTTCAAAGAGACGAAAACGTGACAAATGAGAAATTTGTTGTGTTGAAAACGACACAAATAAAGCCTATCGGAATTTCTCCTTTTGCCTCGTCATTAAAAAAAAATTAATAAAACATCGTACAAAATTTTTCAGTATCATTGGCAAAATATAAAATGAAATGGACCTAAACAGCTCCCGTAGATTAGTACTGACCCGGAAGTGTATCATACGGAAAATAGGGTCTAGATCCCCCAACAAAGTTGTTAAATTCTAAAATTTGATTGAATTTGCTCAGAAGGCTGTACTGTAAAATCAACATGTCCCTTTCCAGAGATTCAGCATTTTTATCGGCCGTAGGTTGTTGTTTACACAGTGACTTCCGGTTTATGTACTTTGATTTCCCCCAACTACCTTATACGGCAGCAGTAAGTTCCAAGAAATAGCTGAATAAACTGCACAGGAAATATGTACCGATATGCTATGTTATTTCCTCGTTTACACCGGTAACATTTTTTTTCTGTAATAGAGAACTAACAAGACCCGGATCAAACCCGACTTTTATCGGTTTAATAGGTTTTTTTCCCTTCTTTTTTTCCCTTTGGTACTGATATTACTTACTCAAATATTCGGTGCACACAGCTGGTTTTCCCTGGGTACCACATGTCAGATAACCACCACACAATTTGGATAGCGACAGACATTGGTTGTTCTCGGGGCACATGTATTCTGTGTCGTTACAAGTCCGCGGATTTGCAGCTAAAATAAATTAGAAGAATAAAATTTGAAAGTATGTATGTGCGTAAGAATACATTAAAATGTAAAAAAAAAATTACACCGTAACAACATCAGCTTTTCACTTATATCAGTTTTGCTTGAAAATATTCTATGCATTACAAAAAGTACGTTTTAATTCAGGCTTACATTGCAAGTGCAGTACTCTGTATAAAGGACGGCTTGATATGAATGGTAATACTTGTACTTCAGATATTGAAGATGAATATCATTTCGTTTCTATTTGCCACGGTCATGCAGAGATACGGAAAAACTACTAGAAAATAATATGAAAGGTACCAGGAATGTTGAAAGCGAGTGTATGTCATTTCATGTCAATATCGTCTGTACACAACATTCTATGAATACCAATATTCGGATACCCAAATTCGGATAAATGACCGAACTTTCAAAATTTGAATATTGTTGTGCCGTTATCTGTCGCAACTGCCGCTAAATGTCCCAAAATATTTTGTCATTTAATGTCGCAATGATGACATTAAATGGCGCACAAGTTTTCATTACCGTTAAATATCACAAAACTACCGTTAAATGTCGCAATATCTTATTTTATGTTCAACAACTGGTATCATGAAAATATTAACGTTGTCTGGAGAACTATATCTATCTATCAGAAAGGAAATGATTTGCTGTGGTGCACAAAGTAATTGGTTGAAATTGAAGGGGAATCATGTGATGCGTATTTATGGTCGCACGGTCACTTTCCTTATAACATATCCTCGATGCATGTATGTGGTCGCATGGTCAAAAACCTCTTATAAAATAAAGTGTTTTAATCTGTATTTATCTATTTTATGATCACATCCGTGTTATTTGTGCCGTGTGGCGGCTGAAAAATGTCTCCCCGTACATTTAATCAACGGTGTCATATTTTCGATCCTTGAAGATCATTCAGCACGACATTATTGTTGTGCTTGTGGTATTTTTAGTTTCAACTTTTCGGCATCTTCTAGTTGGGTGGTTCCAATATTCCTACTTGAATAATGTTGAATCACCCTTAGGATATGTTGCCTGCTTTTTAAATTTGTCTTTTGACGTCTTATCTGTGATACGCAGGCTTCATAACCTCTGATCCCCTTTCAAAATTCCATTTTATTTAGTTCCGCGCATTGTTTTCTCGTTTAGGGCACACGCTTTTTATTACTTGGGGACCATACGCCGCTTTTCATGGAATGGCACAGAAGTGTCACATTGAATGTACCGTATTGTAGATTTAGCCTGCTCTAAATAACGCTCCGCTTTTAGATCTGACCGTGACCAAATACGAAGTCCGTTTTTGTGACGTTTCACACAGTCAATCATCGGCGAGCTTTCATAATTTTGAAAGCAATTTGATTTCTAATTTCAACCCTGGAAACACCAATACTGAGTAGGTAATTTTCACGATTTCGTGAACAAAGGTGGCGTTGTCCATATAGCCGACAGGTAAACTGGCAAAAAAAATCGTGCCCATTAAATATTGCCTCTATTTTACCAGCATTTTTTCTTCTAACAAAGATCGATAATTTATCTAACTTGTATTTTGATACTTATTCTGATGCCTATGTAAAAACCGGTTTGATTGCATGGCTAAAAATTGTTTTCTCGGGAAATCCGAATTATGAAGAAGGCGAAACATACGGTCGTCATCAGATCTACATAAAAGAAATAAGTGGATCTGAACTTTAGTCAGATTGATTGTAGAAAAACATTTTCATCTTGAGTCGGCAAATGAATCGGGACATTCCTTTATGTCCAATAGTTATCATAATATTATATGTAGAAAAACATTTACTTAATGTTTATTTAATTAAATATCACTAGCTTACTTAATTTCATTATCAACTTGCGACATTAAACAGTAGTGTTGCAACATTTAACGCCTAGGAAAAATCGTTCGACATTTAATGTTACCATTGCTATATTTAACGAAAGAAGATTTTGCGACATTTAGCGGCAAGTGCGACATTAAGCGGAGGTGCAACATATAACGGCACCACAAATATGAGAAACCTGTTGTTCTTGATACTGAGATGAACCCCATATGGATCTCAAAATTGAGCATCGAGATAGGTTAATATTAAAATATATGTGAATTTCGCTGATCCAGATGTGCAGTACAACACTATATGTGGAAAAAAATTTAGGTCAATCACAGGGCAAGTTTTCAACATTTTAAACATTTCTACAAAATTCCAAGCTTTTTTTTAAAATCGTAATGTGATTCTACCATCCTGACTTTTCTCAATATCTAACCATTTTTTGTATTGGATTTTTATGCCGTCTTTGTCGAGATATTATTTCCGTCGTGGGTTCTGGTGTGTCCAAAGTATGCAATACGTATGAAGAAAATTAAATGGACTCAAAATGCAGATTTTTTTTACGAAATCTTACCGCCGAACGATGCTTAACATTCAAACATACCCTTAATGAAACATTTATTGAGATTTGACTCCAGATTTTTATACCGGTGCTCAATTTTGAGATCCAATAGGGGTTAACCCTCCGTGATTGATTTCAATATTCGTACCAATTTCCGAAATATGAATAAGAATAAATATTTAATACATTTGTACAATAATCGTGCTCAATTATCTAATTATGATTGTAATAAAAAATTTATATTTCTTATTTTTTATTTGAATAATGGGGGTATCTTATTCATAGCGTCATATATAAATTGGAATAATAATATCTGTCATATTTTGCGGTTCGGAACGGAATATCCGTCCCGAGGTGACCCGCCCATTGGATAGGTGACCGAGAGACGGATATTCCAATCCGAACCGCAAACATATGTCAGATATTTTTTCTTGCATATTCAACCATATCCGATTATATATTAAATTCTTTATCTTTAATTTCAATGGAAATTTATCATTACAATCGTAACTACTTTCTTACAACAGCGTATGAATTACAACTTCATTCATAACGGTAAAATGACGTCATCCTAAGCGTGCCATTGTACAGCACGCGACTCATCTGGCACCCCCCCATGCCAGATGAAAATTCCGGCATGGGTAAGACTCACGGAAACGCCAGTCTGATATGCAAGCAAAGGATAAAATTAGCCATGTAATGGGAAGTTACTCACTACAATGGGTTTCATCAGAGTTGTCCGTACAGTCATTAGAACCGTCACAAACCCAGTCTTGCGGCATACACAGCTGGTTTTTGCACCTGAACTCATCACCTTTACAACTCTTGGTCGCTGTATCGAATAATAATAATAATAATAATAATAATAATAATTTAATAATAATGATGAAGAAGATGATGCTGATGATGATGGTGGTGGTGGTGGTGATGATGATGATGATGATGATAATAATAATAAAAATAATAATAATAATAATAATAATAATAATAATAATAATAATAATAATAATAATAATAATAATAATAATAATAATAATAACATTATAAAGCGTTGCATCTGTTGATTAATGTTAGGAAAGTAAAAAAGACGGAAAATTTAATAGGCGATACGTGTAGCGGATTATTTCCTGTTGTTTTTCTTTTGCCAATTTAATCGAGAATGTGCATTTCTTTTAGTTTTTGGTAATCATTAAGGGCAGTTGGTGAATCTATATGGTATATACTTTACTGCCTTATAAAATAAGTTATGAAACATATGTATAATGTATTCTATCAACCGCATAGCTCAAAATATGGTTTCTTACCGCCAGTCTGCTTTTTGAAAATATTCAGTCGACCAATAGATGCAAAATCGGCTTCCAATTTCATTTTCTATTATTTCATTTAAGGTGACAACAGACACTTTCCGTGGTACTCACATAAATGTAATTTAAACCAAGTTATTTTAGTAATAATTGTTATTCATTTAATCTTTGTGCATTAAATGTCGTTGATCATCATAAAAAATAACATATTTGAAAAAAATGCCTTTGTAAATGATTGATTTTGAATAAAAATCCTAAAATTTTAAATCGTCATATCAAAGTCATTTTTTATTTTTTTGTCATCAAACTTTGGGAAAATAACCATACTTATATTATCTGGGGAACTGTGTCTCAAATTTTTTATATCTTTTCTCAAAAAAATATTACGTAACGTCAAACAAAATATGCGACTTTTTTCACCATACATATTACGTAATTAAAGATAATAAAGTCGCTGATTGAGCAAACAGAAATCCCTGACACGGTTCCCTCCGTAAATGAATTTCCTTTCATGTGCTTTAAACCGCATGTTAATTGCTTGATTATTAAAAAAGTTATGCCGATTCAAAGTTAGTCCGACCCGCATCAAACGAAGTGTCATAAATCGGCTGTTCTCTCTCGGACCCCTACGTTTCACGCTAAATAATTGCATAATACACAAATATCGCACCAGAGAGGGTCACAAGTGGCGGTAACATACTCTAACAACATTTTATGACCCAGTGACATCTGACCAATTAAAAAGCTGCTGATTAATATCAGTTTATTGCCGAAATTTCTTCAATTCTTAACGTGATTTACTGTTCGTCTGGTATCTGTCGCACATGTCACGTGACTATCGGTAAAATTTGAGGCACTCAGTGGGGCAAATGGAACGCTTTTGCGCACCGCTAGCGGGGTATTTAATTGTTTCCTATTTGAAGTTTATTATTATTATCATCAGCATTATTATTGTATTATACCAGTGTCACTCTGCCTGTGTATTCGTGTATGAAATTCCGTTAAATATCAAATAAAATAACAAAAAACTGAGCTTCTGACAGTCTTTTAAAGTCCATGGTAGATGTACAAATAAGAACGGGATAGTATATATTTTTTCCACCAAATTGATAATGCTTCACATATTTTAATAGAAATAAAAGGCATTACTCGATCATTATGATGTGGCCTTCTTGACTTCTATTATCATGAATATCATCTATGCACGGCATAGAGATCCAGTTTCTACCGGGATAGACAATAAATTTCATACTTTGTCCCAGATTTATTAGTACTGTGTCGGATTTACTGGCGAACAATTTATTTTCACTGAGAATATATTTTAATATCTTTTTTTATTCATAGAGAAATAATCATCCTTAGACAATCTAAAATGGTTTAGAAATTTGTCAGGGACACCTTACCACAAACATAAAAAATGTCGTCTGTTGTTGTTTTACTTGACATTGTTAGAAAACGAGGTTGAATGTAAAGTAAGCCCTTGAATCCGTACAAAAGTCTTTCAACTCAATTTTATATATATCAGATTAACGGGATAGACAAATTATTTTCACACATTATGGATATTTTAGCAACTACATTTTTAATCAACCCCGTGGTCGTGCGATTTGCCGCTATGCTTAATTATTTATGTTTCATACATTATGTTACGTACATTGGCCGACAATTTCTTAATTTATAAAAAAGGCTAAATGTTGAGATATTCATAAAAGATGTACGGTAGATGAACGATACATCTATTACGCGAAGTATGGACCAGTATGGACCTGTAATTCACGGGTATATGGAACTACCGATTTCCCTCATTGATGCCTCAACAGGGGGCGGAGGTTACGCGAATAGCAGATACAAATAGTATAGGTACCGTTTTAAATCGTTTAAAAACACATTTTTTTGGACTAACTGCTTCCAAAATTAAATCACGAATGTGTTCAGAAAAGGTTGATAAATCTACTTAGCAAAAAATCTCATTTTAGGTATTTTCAGTGATAATTGACTCCGTTGTCACCTTAAAAAAAGAGAAACTGATAGTGACCTTAGGTAATTCATGTAAAGGATCGAAATATGCCGAAGTTTTACGAAAATGCACGAAAATTTACGAAATATGCCGAATGCTCACGATTACTTACCACAAGTGCTAGGCTCGTCACTGTGATCCAGACAATCGCTGACATGGTCACACAAGAAAGATTTCATGATACATCGACAATTTCTACACTGAAACTGGTCATCAGTGCAGGGGTCACAGCTCACGCTTAGTGGTATGGCTGTAAACAAAGAACATTAGAATTATCAATAACTGGATTAAAGATTTAAACGCAGCTGAAAGAATTGGGCTGAAATTTCCGAGTTTAAGTAGAAATGATGTTTTTTTTCGTATCTGATTTGTTTTCTGACAAGTTTTATTTCTTGTTTTTTGTTCACATCGATGCATAAAAACTTTGTGAAAGAAACATAATGTATGTGTATCTAGCGTTTGCGGCATGGGTTGAGTTGGAGTTTTATGAGGGGGGGGGGGGTGTATGTGTGTGTGTCTTTGTATGTGTGTGTCTGTGCGTGCGTGCGTGCGTGTGTACGCGTGTGTGTGCGCGCGCGTGTGTGGTGGGTTGTTAGAGTATTGGAAGAAGGTAAAGAGTTTTGGTAGACTCAATATATTGTAAAGCTATTAAAGATATTTTATCTTAGCAGAGCAGAATTATCGCAAATTTTATCAAAATTTGTGTGTGCGTGTGTGTTGTGACGAAAAGCTAAAATGACCCAAATTCGCCACCATAGTGCAGAAATTACATAGGATTTAAAAACAAAATTTCGTTCACCATTAGACATTCATTTCTCCAACATAAAAACGCGTAAACCGCCCCCCCCCCAAAAAAAACAACAATAGGCAAGTTTTCTTCCTGTTGTTAAATTAATTAATTATGTATACTTAGTTTCAGTCACTGACTCGATGTATATGTGTATATAACTGCATGGTACAATAAACTATTTAAAAGATGGGATAATTTAATCATGGATGTCATAATTTATACTGGGCTGATAAATGATTGCCGTGTAAAACAATCCACATATCATTGATTGTATTTTCATGCCAAAATGATTGATACGCCTAATTATTATAATGAAACATGAATGAATACAAGATTAAAAGTTCATGTAAACAATCATGTAAAATTTTCGTATACGAATTTACGTAAATTTCTAATACAGTGCATTGTTAAGCAGCTCGATTGCTGATCTTTTTGTTTTTGGTTTGTAAACATATTTTGGTGTTTTATGCGTTAGTTTCATTTTTTCTTTTGCATATTGTTTTGATTTATTGCTTGTTTCTTCGTTCTTCGTATCTTCAGTTGCTTTGCCGGTTGGTTGGTTGTTTGTTCGCTCGGATGGTTATTCGTTGTTTGTTGGCTGATAAGATTGGTTGGAGCTTGTTGGTTTTTAAATAAGTTAGATGATTTGTTGTTTTCTTGCTAAGAGGTTTGGTTGAGAGGTTGGCTCCTGATTGACTTACTGAGTTGATGAGTTGCATTCAGATTGAAAAACTAATATTGTACTTGTTCATACATGTATTATACTTGTTCATACAAGTTGTTTAGCAATTTCAGATTTTCAAATGATCAGTTGCCCAAAAAAACTGTGCTTCCAATCATACAAACAATAACTTTCTTATATAAAAGATATTTTAGGGCATCATCTGATTTGTGTTGTATACAAATATGATTACTAATTTGTAATTCTTTCCAGGCTGACTGAATACCCCTTACCGCTTTCAGTTCGAATTCCGTCCGAGACTTTGGATTATTTCGTGTGAAGAAGCTTTTTAGCTGCTGACGGTTTTACTCAAGTGACCGCCTGTGACTGGAATTATGTACGAAGGGACACCCGAGGTCTCTTGTCACTTGTTCCTACCTCATATGAACGCTTATTAGTCAAAGAGCTTAACAGCTTTCGGAAAGTGACGAAGAACAGAAATATCACAATTTATTTAAAGCAACACCTTATCGGGTTGTTTGTGTTAACTTTTATGAACATTCAAAATTCTGCTAAAAAGTTAGTATATACTCGAACATAGCCTAACGCACTTGTTATATGTGGAAATTACCTATCACGTTTAGCAGAAATATATTTTACTCTGTTAGTACCGGGGTATTTTGCGTTGATAAACCAACTACTGTTTGGTCATAATTTGTATTATAGTTTCGCATTTGATATTTCACTGGAGTAGTCCCGCTTTAAGCTCGACTGCGTATCAAGTTCCCGCAACATACATCAATCACTTCAGGATCTGCTCTCCGGAACTTGCGGCACATTGCTAAAACATGGTCGTTACCCGAAAAGGGATCAAACCCACGATCCCTGCAGTGAACGGCAAACGCCTTAATCACTAGGCCACCTCTCCGGTGTCCGATAATGTATGTATCACCTTAATATTTTACACGAAGACACCTTATGAGAGAGTAGATTGTGTTTTTTGTTTCATATTAATTCAAATGTCATACGTTTGCAATAAAATGTCAGTTTTGCTCATTAAACTTTCTAAATTATGCATTGTTTTTTTTTTCTGTCTAAAAAAGGTATCCAATTCGCACTATACGAAGAAATGTAATTTTCAATGGGCTATACGGGACGGTTCAAAAATTATATACATATTTTACATTTCGTATCATGAAATTTTTGAATTATTCATTTGTTTTTATGTTGATGAAAGGTTTATCATCATGTATGAAATTTAAACATAATTCATATAACAGGATATGTTTTTTTTTACAGAAAAAGTTGCAGACGAACATTCTCGGCATACATGTATAGTTTACGTCACTAAAAACAATAAACATGCATAAATGTCACTTTATAAACAGTTATATACATGTAATCATAATTTATTATAATCATAATCTTTTCTTTTTTGGCAAATATGAATTTTCGTTTTTTAGCTGCTGATTTTTAAGTCAAACCGACGTGGTTAATTAAGGTCATAATTATGACATCATTATGGTGTGCAGGTTCTAAAAGACACCCGGCGTATCATTTTAGATAGCAAGTCGCCTGGTTAGTTCAATAGGTATCTAGCGTTGGACTGTCAAATAGGACAACCCGGGTTCGATTCCCGAACGGTGCAAATCACTTTCTATGTGATTGATCATGAAATCCTTCCTATATGGTCATTCGGACTGTACCTCTGCTCTTGCATGTACATAAGTTATCAGTTCCTTGCGAAAGTGAAGGCAACTACATGTTCTACTGGTAAACTGCTTGTCAGCCAGAACAGGTGACTGAACTGTGGTCTGGTAAATTCAATGTGGCTTACAGTCAAAACTTCCAACTCCTACCACCATTTCAGATATCTTTTCTCTACCGCTATCTTTTCTCTTCCAATCGGAACGTGCACACCATGGAGAAGGCAAGGCACAAGGCATCACACCACCCAAATGAGACCAGTGCAATAACCCTTCCAAAAGCTAATGTGATGTCCTTGAACGCCCTGATAGAGCAAGTCAGCAACGTGAACCAGTCATGGCTAAACATATATTTTAGTTGGGGTTTACGTCGCACCAACATAATATGGCGTCTTTCAGGCTTTACTGGTGGAAGAAGACCTCAGGTGCCATTTCATGCAGTATTTCAAGCATGAACGAGCATCTGAGGAGAACCACTGACATTCTGCAAGATTAGCTGGATAGCTCCCTCACATGAAATAATCCAAGGTCCTTGTCGGGATTCGAACCCACAGTGGTGAGATGTAAGTAGTTTGAAGTCAACGATCTTAATCACTAGGCCACGGACGTTCCTGCAAGGTCAAACTTCTTAATGTTGTTTTTTTGTCACGAGGTGTCCCGAATGATAATAATGTTGACATGAGTCATAACAACATTCTGAAATAATTTTCATATGTCAGTCGTACTTTAAATGCCAAGATAAGTGTATAAACAATATAGAATTTTATTAGAACCATTCCTTTCATTCGTAAATCAACACCTAAAACTAATACGGGGGACTATGTGTCTCCTAAACAAAACATTTTGCACATGACATACGCCGCTTTTCATGGAATGGTACTACTGTGCCACATTGCAGGTTCCATGATGACCGCCGTATGAAAACTTCTAAATTCTAAATTTCACCATTTTCGTGTTCAATGATGAATTCTGCTTAAGCCGGTGGACGTGGACGGTAACTTGCACTTTCCAGTACCGTCCATGAACAGGCTCAATCAAACCGAGCCTGCAACATTTTCAATTTTGTTGTGTTGGACTTTCTTTATGGATTCTGTTTTTCTCTATTTTATGGTGGAAAAATTGACATCTCCTTTCAATCCTGGACAAAAGTATCAAAATAAAACAACTATAAGAAAATTTAAAGGAGCTCTACTGAGTTCTAAAAGTTCTAAAAATATAAACTTTTAAATCCTATCAGTGAATCACTTAAAATTGACTAATCTGCAAAGTGTTAATTAAAATTTACTGAGAATTGAAATAAATAGCGATTTTTTTGTGCGATTCTCAGCCAAATTTGAGTGAACGCTTTGCACTTTTTATTATTTTGCACAATAAAATTACTATTTTGTAAAAAATGGGATGAGAAAATTATCTGAAAATTTGCACACAAGTGTTTTGTCCAGACCTACATCAAATGCTATACAAGTCTCGAAAAAAACTATTTCAAATCTTGGCATGTCAAAAAAACCGTCTGCGGAGTCCCTTTAAAGTTTATGATTACGAACATTCAAATAAAGTCATAATTGTTTTACTAAAGATATCTCGTACGCAAAACCTTACGTTTTTGAGCGATTTGAATTCCTACGCGGACATTAACCTGGTCAACGTGGTGATTGCCCACCTGTTCAGGTTTGCTAAAATGTACGTGCAAGAATTTTAAAGTTTAAGATTATTAAAACGCTGCGTTCATATATTTAGAATGCGATGTTTTATATACGTATCTGTCAAAATTAATTTTATGACTTTATAACTCTAAACGCTTGTGCAGAACAGTCAGTTTAAAATGTAACGCCTCTTAAGAAAATAATGAAATAAAAACCTTCCTGAAAGCAAAGAATAGCTCTACACATTTTAATATAGTATTTGGGTCCTATTTCTGGTGCAACACTGTAGCTGTTTACTTGACTATAAATTGAAAAAATTCTAAGCTCACAGATCCTGTTTCCACAATCGAGCCTTAAATAGAAATGCATGTATTTATTTCACACCTTACATAACCAGTGAACTTTCAGCGTTTGAATCACGTGATGTTAAACTATAAATCAAAATTAGATTCGATATCATCAGTTTAGCCTCGTTTCCGTTTTCAGAGTCCAAAAAATCCATATGAAATGCATTATGTACCAGATATTGCCTCATTTTTCATTTTCAGAGTTCAAAATATCTTTTATCATATGCATATCGTATTCCATGTAGCCTCTTTTTAATTTTCATGTTCAAAATATCATATCAATTCCTTATTGAACTTGAAGTAACAATATTCTGTCAAAATATCAAAAAAAGATGGTTTTTCGTCCAATATAAGATTGACAGCTGTGCTGAAAACGCGCGTTTCCTTTAAGTTGTCGCTAAACAGCAACTACTCGGCCCTTTCCGTCAGTCTTCGGATAAGGACCTCGAACACAATAGTATGAATACACAGAACGGATGCGGTATTTCGGTCTAACCTACGCTAAGAAACTAAGCATGTAAACAAATAGTAATTTAATGTTGGGAGTTGTTGACAAGTTTATTTCCAATATATGTAGTAAAAGTCTACCTAAAATAAGTGAATCCATAGGTACAAAAGTAAACAATACATTATTTATTATTAAGGCTGTAGAAACCGAAAGTACAAAAAACCAACCCCTTGACATTTAGTCGGATTTGTTTAAAATTGAACATCAGTGGGCATATTTAAATTACAAATTGTTGTCAGACATATTTTCAAGCATAAGAGTACCGGAGCAGACATTAGATGTCAAATATATAAATTCGTATCTGAAACCACGTGGCAGAACTACTTTCAATGAGGTTATTACAGATAATAGCCGAGGCAGTTCCGAATGTGTCATTTAGAGATAATTCGGATTATTTTGTCGTTAACGGCTTTTATCGATAAGTACTCACAGATAAACAATTTATTGGATCTCGCAGCGTCCAATACAGAATGAATATTGGACGGTCGCATGGTACATCAGAAACAGCGACTAAATGTAAGAATGGACGAAGGATAAATATTGATACTTTTAAGTAAAATGTTACAATAGAACTAGATTGAGTACAAGTTCTTCAAATTATGTAATTCATTATTTTACTTTCAATCAAATGTACTTTCCTTTTCAATTTTGTCCCCTTTTGTAAGAAATACCAATGTCAACCATAATTATACGATAATGGTAAACAGATTTGACTGTAACATTTTGTTTCTCTCGGTTTATTCCTACTATCTGTTTTAATGTATGGTGTGTCGTAGTTAATTTGCTTAGCCCGTTTACCTTGTAATTGACCACTATATATAACAATCTTTTTGACATGCACTCATATGTTAAAGATTTACGTGCGCGTGTGCGTTCGTTTTACTCTCGAGATGATATGTGGCAATGTAAATTTAGTTATATGCATGCAATCTATTAAAGTGAATTGATCTATAATGGAGAGTTTCTAATACAATAAATAATTACGTTGATAATGTTTAGGATCAAACATAACAACAAACCACAACAGAATTATATCTGACTGTTGTTGGCAAGTGTTAGATACATGATCTGATATTGCATGTATCTATATAGCAGATAATAAATTGTTTTGTTGCAAAATATTTATACTATTCATATAAATGTCCATATTTAATCACTCAGAACTTTATCAACATATTTTTTTTCAAGTAATAATTTATAAGAATATCTAAATGATTCATTTCAATTGTTTTTATCAACATTTGAAATACTTAAGGAAAATTTGACCATTGTAGACCAATCCACTAATTTACAAATGTAGTACTTATGGAGATTGGGACATTTCCGTTTATAAACTGGCACTTTTAATAAGCATTTAAATGATACAGAATTTTTGTTATGTTCTGGGTCACGTCAACTGCTCATTTGATTTTTTAATAATACTTAGGGTAGCGAATTATGCCGATTCTCTGCGAACATTCTGATCAAACAATTAATACACACCAAAAATACCACAGGTGTTACAACCGGTTCTTATGAACACTTTTTAAATTATATAAGTTACGGAATATAGCGGAAGAAACCGAAAATTTTCTCCGACTTCTATAATGGATGCGTTCCCTTAAAAGAGAAGGCGTTTTGATGGATACTGTAGAGGAAATAGATGATTACATAATGCTGTTTCATAACTCGAATTATAATATTATACAAGTCAAGGGCATTTACTTTTACGATTCTCGTGTAATATTGTGTAAATAATAGACCGACTGTCCTTGGCATTTTCAGTAATAAAAAAATGTGCTTCAAGTATAAAAATCAAACATCATGCCCTAGCAGCAACGTAACAAGAGCTCGGGCCTGAATGCATATTTTGATTTAATATGTATCCCCCATACACACTCTGTAATTCCTGTATAATATATATGCAGGGTGAAAACTATAATATTTAAAGCTATACTACTTACTTTTCCTAATAAGTTCCGAGAAATGAGATCCAACAACTAGCGGTATAAAAACGCCAAACAACAGCAAACTGTATTTTCCTTTAATCATAGTTTCAGTTTGTTTCACTTTTTTTTATATAGTATTAGTATTTGGTTTTTTAAATAAATAACAGATGCAAATAAATCCACCAAAAATAACCCCTATCATCACTGTCTGTCCGTAGAGGATAAACAAATGTTTAGTCACATTCCAAAATATTATCTCGCATTCCTATTATAAGTCGTGTAACAAATTCACTTTCATTTTTCCTTTTATTTACTTTTTTCTTTTTCAATAAAACACTAGAATAGTGAGTTTTATGCTTTATTTCTCTCTCACAAATCGATTTGTTCCTAATTTGGTTAGATGATGTGGAAAGAGAATCGTACGGGAATTTCCCAGTTTAAAACACACATTATCCGAAAACCAGTGCCGTTTGAATACTGGTGTTTTATTAATTAAAATTCATGACAATAATAACATAGGTGAAATGAAAATAATTTAATGTGTTACGCATACTTGATGGGACGGTATAGTTTTAACACGCTTTGGTGCACTTGTCTTTTCTTTAAGGAATTTACAATGTACATGTAACATGAGTCTCATTTTGAAAACGAACATTTAATTTTTTGGCCAATTTTGGGCCCAGAAAACCAGTTATTTATTTTTCGCGTTTCAGATCCATTGCTTTTTCGCTTTCAAAACTATGAAGCAGAGTAGAAAAAAACTTAAAGGGGAACAGCATGGTCCATACAGCCTGTGCATGCGCAGGGCTGATCGGATCCATGCTGTCGCCGCTTAGTGTTTTTCTAACTCATATAGGTTTGTGAAAGAACAATAGTATGGATTTCTGATAGACTTTGCGCCGGATGCGCAGGTTCTGATTTTCATTTCTCAAGCCATTTTTGGTCTTTTATTGTTCCAAAAGTAATTTAAAGCTCAATTATCTGAACTATCTTTTTCTTCTGTTGCTTTTCGGTAATCATTACACTGATTTAGTATTTTGTATGAAAGTCAAAATACTACTTTGTTTGCATTTTGCTTCTTTTATGACACAAAATTTCACATTTAGCCCTACTTTCTTCGGTGTCAAGCATTTTACATACTCTATTGCAGTAAAGCCATTATTTAAAACTTATTTGTGCGATTTCAAAAGAAGTAAACATAAATTCGTTTCTGAAGCATAATGTGCCTTTAAGATCGTTGACTTGGAACATTAAAAAAATCATTAAAGACCCATAGAGAACGTATGGCTTATCCTAAGCAAACTGTAATTGAGAGAAAAAGACACCCAGGGGAGTAATTTCGCTTGAAATAAGTAAAATATTGTTTTTTTTTTGTTACATATTTCCATATTGATATATTTACTTTAAGTTTAATGTACATTTATTTAATTGATGAATTTTGATCTTTTAAATTTAAGTAATCATTATAAAATTGTTATTGTAAAGGCAATCTCATTAAAATCATATTCTAACTATCGCTCCACTACTCATTTATCTATTTATTTTATTTTATTATTTTGGGGGCGGGGGTCGTTTTGGGGTTACAAAAAATTGTTGATGAATTTTGACTTTTATAAAGCTAAGACCTCAACGCACGTAATTTAGTTTACAGCATAATAGAAATAAGATTCATAAATGCAATACAAATTATTAGACTGGTATTTTTTACATCTCAGTTTTAACCTGGTATTCCGTTTCATTGATACTTTAATACTTATCACTAATACTGTCTTCGCCAATAGTAATGATTGAAACCTCCAAATTAAAAATTTTTTTAATGTGAAGCCCGACCGAGATCAAAAATGGGGCCGTGGGAAAACCCTATGCGGCATACTGATAACACTCCCCCCCCCAAATTAAGAAATTAATCATTTATTGGGGAACATACAAATTTGGGGGCTCCCGAAAGCCCTAATTGCCCTAATTGTTCTGAAATTTCATTCATAACACCCATTATCAGGAGACAATTTGGTAATCTGTTACTTGTCATTGTGGGAGGTCTGTAGAAATCTGTACGACAAGATTTTCAAAATAGAATATGTCCTATCCCTTACATCTAGACTTAAGGTTTCCGAATTCAAGAAAAAGTATCCCTCACACATTAAGATTTGTCTGTACATCTTAGTTTTAATTGGTGTTGTACTTCAAAATCCTACCGTCTGTTGAGGCCTTAAGTTATGACATATCGCACCAATTTACATTACAGGAGATAAATATGATTCATAAATGTATGATAATTTACATGGGCCTGCATTTTTCATTGTCGCATTTTAAACGATGTAGTCTATTATCACGTTTACTTCGCGGCGGATCATTGTGAAACTTGCATAAAATACGTGGCATTTAAAGCAGCATGCCTCCAGATTCATGCTAGTTCCCATGAAAGTTTATTTTGAAAACGTATTTAAAAGTAAAATAAAATGTGAAGTGAACAAAACAAAAAAAGTAATATATACATTGCAAACATGACTAACAGTCCGCGTTAACTACCAAAAAGAGGTCAAAATATACAAAAATAGCCCTTACTGCGCGAGTAACGCAGTAGAAAAATAATATGGCGATAAATACTGCAAAATCAGTCATGAGGCGCACAAAATATGTCAATTATTACTTGAATCTTAAATTTATATTGTTTTTCTTTCTTAAAAATACGTTCAGTTTTCCAAAGTTTGATTTTCTTTAAACAGCTTTGCATGCAGCTAAGTCAAACAAACTTGTAGAAAAGATCTTAAATTATTTTTTTTTCTTCATAGAATTACGACCTTATAATGAGTCTGCTGGTGTAAACCAATGCGACCAGTGTAGGTCAAGTTCAACAAGCATGCCCGTTGAAAATTTCTCTAAAAATGATAAATTTATCCAGAATGAAAGATGGTCAAGTCACTTTAAGATGCTTAATACGGTAGTGGTTAAAAAGTCTGATTTACTGATGTGGCCAGCTCTTTCAACATTCCCGGGACGAGTTTCACGCAAGTCCTTATGGTGGCTGATTTGGTAAGTGACGATAAGTGTAAGATATTATTTATAAAGCAAGAAACGCAGATAGTTATAATATACATTTGTAAATTGTTAATCACCGTGAATATGAAATAAAAATGTTAATATACACATGAATCAAAATTGTTGCGCCATTTTATATAAGTTTATTATGGAAGCCCTGGAGGGACATTTGAAATTAATTTTTAAGACTTAAAACTTATTATTTAATTCTTAATATTTAAAATTTAATTCTTAATTTTTAAAAATTAATTCTTAATACTTAAAAATTAAGTACATAAGACGCGGGTATTTGAATTCAACGATCTCTTGCAAAAGGTTGCTACACGAAGAAAAATTGGCAAATTCGACATAGCTGCTTACAGCTATATACAATAAACATTCCGAGAAATATTATATCTCGATTGTTATATTTTTATGCTAACAGTTGAAACCATTAAGATATATTAGTTTTATCATGGTGCCGCTTTACATTTTATAGACTACATGGTGTCAAAAGCAGCAAGTTGAGAAAGTTTTTCAATACATTTTGTTCTGGTTGAAGCTTTAAACTGACAGAAATATATCTGCTTGTCAGGGGTTAGGTTTGTCTAACGATAATGTTTAGTTGTTGGTGATGGTAACAATATTACATGTTTACAGCCCAGCCCTTTGTTTTTTATAACGCTATATTTCATTTATTTATATTTCTTTTAAGGTCGTAAACATGGAGATCCCGTTGCTGTTTGCCTTTATCATTTTATTGAAAGTGACTCTGTGTCAACAGATGTGTCATACCTATTGCCATCTAGAAACGGAAGCACCAGGTTAGAAGTGATTACGCAGTACTTTCATGCTGACTTTAAGTACGCACAAATTGTTTTACCACAACATACGCCTTGGTCTCCGTCAGTCAAAGAGGATACTTCGTTTTAATTATTTATTACGGGCGTCACCGTGCCATGTATATTCCAAAAGAAGTAGAAAAAGAATTGCAGTTTAGTGGGGACGGCTTATGGTACCAAGGTGGATGAATACGTTGAAGGATTTGAGAGCTCGTGGACGAATTAATACGTCAAACACGATTCATGCAAAATGCTTGCGATTTTATTTAGCGGATGTTCTTCAAGCGGGACTTTTTCGCATTGTATTCACTGGAATTTACACAATGTGCGACCACAGAAACATGTAGACATGCGCACTTGTATTGGAAGACCAGAAATAAAATGTTGTTAAATGTACTAGAACTTTCAGGTTCTATTGATTATGGTGTTAATGTTGATTTGTAGGATATTGAATATGAAACAAATCCCATGAATGAACATTAGACAATAATATATACACTTTTTAATGAATAAACATTGATGTTCATAGTTTTCCGAAGTATGTGCGTTTTATGATTAACTGCTAGTGAGTTCGCTTTACTTATTGTTAGAACAGGTCATAAATCAAACGGAAAAAAATAATTAAAGAACTTAAACACGAGACCTCTTTTGAAACATTCTGATTCTACATTGATGATTGCATGACAAATCTGACTTAGAATAAACATTGCTAGAAATCTAAGAAAACCGTATGTAGGAAATTAGAAAATAAACCATATGAACTTTTTGTAGGCAGTACTAAAAATTTGCCAAATGTTCTCCAGAAGGGATCAAATTTTAGCGCTTTTTAACCCCAAAAGACAAAGTTTCAACTTTGACCTACATATATGACCTATGATAAAGTTACAAGTTGTTCGAACTGAAAAAAAAAAACATGTAATGTTCAAAATGTTTTTCTTTGATTTGACATATTTCTTACCCCATATGACCCAGATTCAAACCCAACATAAAGATTATCCAGACAAATATTCTCATAAACTTTTAAGTTGTTCAAGTTGAAAATACAGCATTTAAAGTGTTCTCTATGTTTTCCCTTGATTTAAACTAGTGACCTAGTTTATGACACCAGATAACCCAGATTAAGAAATTGACCTAGAAAATCAATTAGAAAAACATTTTGAACAATGTTGATGAAGATGGGATACAAAATGTGACCTGTAATGTGTTCACAAGGGAAATGTTGAGAAACACACCGACAGACGACACACAGTGGGCAATTACAGTAGCTTACCTTTAAGCTGAGCTAAAAAGGAATCAAGATATATCAGATTTTCTCTTTATTGAATTAAACACAGATATCTATTCGTTTCTGAACAGTTTTCAATGCAAATAGTTATGCATCTAAAATGTTGTTTTAAAATAAACTGGCCAACAGACGTTTGTATACTACTGTTTGATCCACTAAGTCTGTGACATGCTTTAAACCATCTATATTTTGTTTATTTTGCGTTTATTGTAAAAAATAAATCTAACTCTTGTTAGCTAAAATGGCTGAAATTAACAATGACGAGAAACCCCATCATTTTCGACATTTTTTAAAAACAGTTGGTTACAAGAAATTATTTTGTTTGTTTGTATCATTTTACGCCTTTTCCCAACAGTATTTCAGTCATATAGGCGGGTAGTTTCCTAACCATCGTGCCTGGAGAGTTACACCAGTACTACACTACCTTCCTCCGCGCTAAACTACCAAAGCATCTCCCGGGGATCGAACCCACGCCAGAGAGGTAAAACAAGAAATTAATATCTGGTCACAGGTTCCGTGATAGAAAAAGTAGTACAGTACTTTGACATCTTTGGTATCATCCCTTATGCTACTGTTACCAAAGTAACGCAAAATAACTGTTTCCATCAAATGGAAAATGTTCCTTATGTTTTCCCTGAGCATTAAGCATTTTCACTGATTTTAGAGTGCAGTCAGCAGGTAAACCATTCAGTTATGCAATGCTACTTTGAGACAAATAACAGCAAGAAAGGTATGGATGATAATATTTGTGTCCCTTACTGATGGCGTATAGATAAGTTATAGTTGTTTGTTAAAAAGGATAATTACAGTCCACTTAAAAATAAGGCAGCAAAGTCAGTGTAAAAACTTTTACTCTTTTATTACAGTGACTTATCAAAGTACAAAATCAAAGCTAGGTATCTACACTCATCAATGAATAATCGCTTCAGGTCCAGTTTCCAATTGTAACAATTTGGGGTAACTACCTACAGCATACAACATAGAAATAAAAGGGTATTCATTCAAAAGTTAAAAACATAGCAAGTTTTGCCATGTGGGTGAGAAATGAAGGCTTAACAAAATGATTATTTTTCAACTAAATAGAACAAGAACTGTCACTAAAAATAAACATATGCCACAAATGTGCTTTGAGCATTTGGCAGGTACAAAACAAACTAATCTTTTACATTGATAAAAGTGTTTAAGAAGCAAACATTATTATAGTAATAACATCATCTATAATTGTCAATTAGTTTGTATGTTTATAATTATCACAGGGCTACAGCATATATGTCAGTAGTATGCAATTTCATATGAAAACAAAACAACGATTAAAACCACTACAAAATAAATTTCTGTTTATCAACCATTTTTAAATGAATGTAATTATTATTTTTACCAAGAACCAAACAATTACTATCATCAACTTAAAAACTAAATATTTGATATGGCCCATTCAATACAAAATGTTGCTGCCATGAAGCTTCTGAACAATTATAAACGTTTTCATCTCTTTCTAGGAAGACTGTGTTCTGTACTTTCTGTTCTAAAAACCACAATACCCATCTTAAAAACGGATCACTTTCATGAACAATCTTTCTCTGGACACCCAGACGCATTAAAGCACCGCAATATTGATTGGCAAATACTTCAGATTGTTCTTCAGAATATAATGAGTGCTTAATTTTGCTGTACTTTATTTTAATAGTTCTGTCGCCCTTTTCTACAGGGACTCCATTTATCATAAAACTTTTGTTCTCCTTTTTTTATCTCAGGTATATATGGCACTGTGACGCATACCAACTGTTAGCTCTAAATACTCTTTGAAACTGCATAAATTTTGGTCTACATCGGTATAACTGTCAATCACTTGTCCTGATGCTTAAGCCAATGAGAAGTCGTAGTCCTCCACACTGTCCATGTTACTTTCACTGGCCGGGAAATAGTTATTTAGCGCTCGACATCTTATTCTTTCTACTGTCAGACTTTCCCCAAATGTGTAATACATCGCGCGTGCTTATCCACCTTTTGCTTCAGTATCAACTCTGTACTTTCCATCTCGGTAGTTCTGCCATCCCATTTTCATTTTATATGCACTGCTTTGTCCTCTGCCTTCCTTCACAGCAGTTGCCTAAAATATATTAGAGCTTTTATTAACAACCAATTTCATACAATTTTGACCTAGAGGGACATTTTCTATAACTGATGTCAAACTTAACAACCTCCAAAACATAAATAATAGAATCTTTGAAAATATGATAACTTAAATTAAAAGTTTAAGCTTTACATTCCCAATCATTACCGATAAAATCAGCTGTTAAAATATGTTTGCAGTACTTTAAAAATAATCTATGTAGAGTTGTTGCTGTACAATAAATGGGTTGAAGCAATTTATTTCAGAACGCCTCTAAATTGATAAATTGTGGTAAAATGAGGTTTCGTTCAGCATAGATTTTTCTTTGAATTTGTAATTATTTATCATTTTACTTTCATTGAGCACAAACTTTATGTTTCGAGAATATAATCTGCTAGATGTACGGAGTTCCCCTTTATCTACATCTAAAGTTTTGTTTACCAAACCTGTGGCAATGCTTTTGCAATTTGCAGTCATTTAAAAGTACACTATTACAACCTATAAGTCTTGTAATGAAAATTGCCAATGCAAATCAATGATCATACCAGGTGGATGATGGTAGCCCTAAAACACTCGTCTTAAAATCAAGGCTTTTCATTTAAGATTTACAGTACCTAAATCCCCAAAGGGCTGCATGTCCAGCCTGCTTGATTGTAATGTTTATTTTATAGCAGACTCTGTGAACTGCATCATCAAAAATGTACTAGTCAATGTAGGTATAAACAAGAGCTGTCACAGGAAAGAGCAAAGCTCGACTAATAAAATACTTGTCATGACGGTGAACAAATGTACCAAGTTATTTTATATTCCCACAGTCCAATTTTGACCTTTAACCCCTTCAATATGGGACGAATTGTCTTTTGCAATAAATAAATAAACCCGCCCCAGTCAGTCCTCACCATGAAATTATGTGCGTGTGCGTGTCCTAGTGTGATTTAAAAACAGTTTTTCTTGTATATAAAGTCCAATTTACTTTACTTCCTTCTCGCTGGGGCTAAAATTGTGTTTGTCAATCTTTTCACGGAATGGGTTTCCCCCTCCCCTTTTTTAAAAAGGGTAAGAAATTTTTTTATTAAATATTAAAAATTTAATTTTAAATATTAAGAATTAAATTTTAAATAATAAGTTTGAAGTTTTAAATATTAATTTAAAATGTCCCTCCAGGGCTTCCATAGTTTATAAAGGTTCTATGATGAACAAACCCAGTAATGTGGATATTGCTGTAATGTCAACAACAAATTAGGCTACTATTTTTGCGGAAGAGAAATATAACACAATTAGTTTGGTTCATTTTATTTTGTATACAATGTTGACAATAAGCAGTTAATACATAAGCATCGTTTAATGAGGATTGAAGACTTTAAGCTGAAAAAAGTACTGATACAGAACCCAAGAGTATGTGTAAATTAAATATTCGCACACATATATTACTCTCAGCTCTTATTTGTTCGTTCGTTCTTCAGCTGGTTCGTTCGTTCTTTAGTTCGTTCATTTATTTATTCAATTTTTAACGTATTTGTTCTTTCATGCACCCATTTTATCATTTTAGAAGACAATAGACACATTATGTTTACATGTATTTGACATGTTACATATGGTTATGAAAGTATTCATCCGCCTTTACCGGAACTTCTTTTTACTCATGAGTCGTCAATGGAATAAAAAGTAGTTCTACAACGTGACTGATGTAATTTAGATACATATACATATAATAAAATAAAATGGCTTCCAGCAACTTCCAGCAAATACTTGTCGTCACGTGCTGTCTTTTAAAGAGTAGGAAACGGCAATACAACTTCCGTTCGGTTGTCTTCGTGGTCTTTTACCGAAACTTTATATGACGGAAGTCACGGAAAATTTACGATTACCCAAGAGCAACAGAATCGATGATTTCACGCTTCCACTGTTAAAAGCCCATTATGCTTAAGAAATGCTATCATATTTATTTCACATAAACTGTTTATTTCTGGTATCCTGTAAATGCTTAAAAACATGGTACTACATACACATATTTTACTATTTACATAAACTATCTGTATGCGTCTTTAGTCAAATTCTAATTTGTTTACAGTTTGCTATCTTTACGACACATAAATGCTTGTTTTTTTCGGCGGTAAAACCTCGAACAATAAATCTATCCATTAATTAAAATCATTATATACATGCTTAACATTTCTAAAGAATTAAAAAATATGGATTTTTGAAGCATAATGTGCCTTTAATCGAGCTTGTTGATGGGTGTCCGTTTCAATCGTTAAAATTGAATCAGAAAATGTATACCGTATATGCTTAAAATTCACAAAGAATCTGTATTTTAGTATGTGACAACTGTTGTCAAGCACTGCAGCCCGACTAGATTTTTTGTCGCCGCTCGTGTATGTCTAAAGTCTGTCTCACGTACCGGGATTGCTACATTTATAGTACGACTCGGAAAAGATTTATGCATGCGGTTATTGCGGTAGTGTATAAACATATGTTGACAGTTGGTATCATAAATTCAAATGTCACGGAGCGCGAATAGTTTTTCACTGTGTTATTTGTTTCTGCCATTTAACGCATGTTGATCTCAGGAAGTTGAAATGGGATAATAAATAAGAAAATTATTGTACATTTTGAAAAGTAAAATATGCACGTACTGATGCCAAATCACATAAATATTGAATACAATTATCTTACTGCTAATTAAGCTTTATAAGGAAGGACATTGTAACAAAGTCCTAATTTGGATTTTATTTCTACTTAGGCTTTCATAACTCATAATTAGGAGTGTCTTAGTCCTAATTAGGATTTATTTTCACCTTATTAGGAATCTAATAAACACCTTATTAGGAGTGACAAAGTCCTAATTAGGAATTTTATTTCTAATAATTAGGAGTTTATCAAGTCTTAATAGGGTTATTCTATCTCCTAATTTAGAAATTATATTTTGCTAAGTGGGCTAATTAGGAGTTACAGAGTCGTTATGAGTATTTTCTCTCCAAATTAGATTTTTTTTTTAAACTTCTATTTAGGAGTTACAAAATCCTAATTAGATTTTTGCTCCTAATAAGGCTATTTAAACTTTTTATTAGGAGTAACAATGTCCGAATTATGTTCTTATAACGCCAAGTAAGGCGATAATTATTTTTGAAATTGATCGTTAAGATAGGTACCAGGGCACTTCGGTATATTAAACATATTAATCAGTTGTGAAATTTGTCAATTAAATTGTTAATTACAATACCTTTAAAGCGGCGAGCTACTAGATTTTTGCTAATAATTACGTAAAGTTCATCCGAAAGTAATTAACCTTTGCCACCGGTATATAACCAGGTCTGTTTTTCTGTAGTATGACAAGGCTCTTGTCTGTTTGGTAGCTCAATCTTTGTATTATTTTATCAAAATCCCCTAAACTTTAAATGGACTGCTGTGAGTTCAAAACAGGACGAATCCATTACAAAAAATATACAGGTTAACTGATACGATGTTGTTCAAAGTACAAGAGTACAACATAATTAAGCCAAGCTTAATGCACTTAATATCTACAAAAAGGACAATGTCACAAGAAATTATTACAATCAGAAATATATCAAAATGCGTAAGTAACGGCTTACAAACAATATGATGATGAAAATCGTAGTCTGTCTCGCGGTCTTACTTGTATTTAAAAATACATCCTCCTCGGTGTGATATGTTTCATATTTCACTGAAACAAGCAATTTCCCCTATTTACCGGGGCATTACACGTATGATAGAGGAGTGGCTTCGTTTTTCCTATATCTTTCAGTTTGTTATAGAAATAAAATGTCCAAGTTTATTTTTCATATTCACATATAGGATATCTTGTAATGTCTGTGCATGATTCTGAGAACCATTTCCATGCAGATGCGGTTGTGTCGAATTTATACGTAGCACAATTTGAACCATTTGTAGGTTCGTAAGCCGCCCATGCCATGTACACAACCGCTTTGCTCGAGTCTGATAAATACCATAGCCCGTCTGTAGTGTTGCGCACGACACCGACCCAATACCGTTCGACAGCAGCATTCACTGTGAATTAGAGATGAATAACGATATTAGTGCCGCGTCACGACAAAACCAACATAGTGCGTTTGCGACCAGCATGGATCCAGACCAGCCTGCGCATTCGCGCAGTCTGGTCAGGATCCATGCTGTTCGCTTACCAATTCTATAACAAGTGAAGAAACCATAGCGGACAGCATGGATTCTGATCAGACTGCGCGGATGAGCAGGCTGGTCTGGATCCATGCTGGTCGCAAACGCACTGTGTTGATTTTGTCGTGACACGGCTCATTTATCTTTATCTCCTTAATAATATATCTTAAGTTATTTCACACCTGATGAAAAGAAAAAAACAATGTACATTCAGTAGTTTCACCCCGTGATATCCTAATAGAAATCAATACTAGATCAAATCTTATCAATTCAGTTTTCTTTCCATTTTCCAAGTCCAAAATATCCTTACCAAATGCATATCGATATCATATCGCATATAACCTCGTTTTCATTTTCAGACTCCAAAATATTCTATATCATTTTCATATCGTACCCCATATAATAACCTCGTTTTCATTTTCAGAGTCCAAAATTTTCTATATCAATATATATCGTACCCCATGTAAACTCGTTTTCATTTTCAGAGTCCAAAAGCTTCTATATCATTTGCGTATCGTACCCCATATAACCTCGTTTTTATTTTCAGAGTCCAAAATATCGACAGTGTTTATCAAATGCTTATCATAAATGCATCTAGCCTCATATTCATATTCAAGGTAAAACAATAAATTATATCACCTCCTTTTTGTATTTGAAATAGCAAATATGTATATAAATGTCAAAAGGTGTGAAGTAAAGAGTTCATCAACAATAATGATTCTGTTGGACTCATTCACAGCCGCAAAACCTGCATCAGATTCGGTTTACGTCTCGTCCAATATAGATTTGACAGCTGTGTATGCGTCCAATAGAATTCAGTATTGCACTCAATAATATATATAATAACCTCTTGTTATCTTATTCAAAGTTTCTCATGAGATATCTGAAAATATCGGTGAGGTACAAATTATACTTAGACTTGGTGGTAAACGTTGTTTTTTTCATATGTGTGAAAATTGTTTAAAAACCAGTTTTATCGTTGTAACAGATGTCCCATTCGTGTTTAAATATCAAAATATTTGATGACGTATCACGTTGGAGGCAGGATCTGACCGCCAAGCATCTGTGTGTTTATTTATAAAGTCAAAATCGTTAAAAAATTGCACTTACTCGGTGGTGTTAACAGGTTGCTTGTTATGAAGTCATGCTCTTCTTGTGACGTCACATGAATAACGTGACCACCGTTGTTCGCGCAATATGCCTACAAAGATAAATATCAAATGTATGCTAGCTAACGTAATGTAGAATGATTTTCATAATTGCAATATCTTATTCATAGGGATTCTGGAAAGGTAACCATAGGCCTATCTGTTTCAGGGTTACATATAACTGCAAAACTTTGTGTTTAGGGCGTGGTATCAGCCGAGATTGCAAGGGCCCCCACTCCCACATCCCGGCGGAAGCATAGACGTTTTTTCGTTGATTATCATGTATCCCAGTCAATGGATTCCCTGGGTCATTCACTACACAACCTCAGGTTATCAACTTATCATTAGAACTTACGCTGTCGCTAAATTATAAACAAGATTCAGGGGAAACAATCTGATTTAAATGTTGATACATGATATGATATCAGTTATCTCATCTTTTTGAGTGTAGAATCTTGGCCGATGAAATCGTCTAAACTTACCTAGTTTGCAGTCTAAATCACTCGACTACAGTGTTCCAAATATAATCTTAACATAACATCTCTAACAATTATCTCGTAATTATAGAAGCTTGAAGTATTATATTATTTAAAGGCCTATACACATATTTCATTGTTAAAAGGGTTTTTAACTTACAGATGCATCAATGAAATTTTTCGTCAGGGTTGTGACAATGAAGTAACACGACAGGCCCCACTCTAAACTTCCAATAACTGGACAAACTGCAAGGTAAATTGAATTAGACTACAATACTACTACATGTACTTTTGCGACACCGTAAAAATGATATTGCACGGCCATGCATATATTTCAGCGTGACGTTATTTTGCTAAATGTTAGCACGTCACTGAAAAGGTGTGTCTTTCCTTACTAAAAACAGTTTGTATTTTGGATAACAGAATATTCTTGTAGGTTAATTATAAGATATATTTAACTCGTTAAATAAATTAATATTATGCTAGCCAAAGGCGCATTGTATATCCTCGTCTATATATTTTCCATTATTATATATGTCAACATCAGTCAGTATGTATTAGTTATTCACTAATATTAACTGGGCTCCGGCACGTATTTATAAGGCCCGGCAACTGGCAAAGGGGTTCTACATTTTATCAAAGTAAGTCTAACACTTTACTAGTTTTTTAGAGTGGTTGATGAGTCAAACTTTTGCCTCGTTTTCACTAAGAAATACATGTTCTATTTATAGAAGCCAATATAATTAATTATTTTCAAAGATAAAATATTGATTTATACCGGTTTTACAAATAGGCTCTTCCACGCTCCATTGTCCGTTACCAAGACACTCACTGACTTGATTTCCTTCCATTACAAACCCTACGTCACAAAGATACCGTATATGACGTCCAACTCTGTAGTCATTACCCAACACCCTTCCGTTTATTGGCTCGCTCGGTGGACCGCATTCTGTACAGTGAAACATGTTAAAATAAACCCAACAGTGTAAGTATTTATGCGCAGCAGTATTGTAAAAGTAGTTCTATTGATACTTTGGGATATAAAGAAATGTCTCGCTCAATTAAATTGGATTGGTCTACAATTGGCATATTTTCAAGAAATATTTCAAATATTGATAAAACAATAGAACAATTTCGTATTTTTACTAAATATTTTTGAGCAAAAAATGTTTATCTAGATTTACTTGATTAAAAATGACATTTATATGATGAATTACTATTTTTTTTGTAATATCAACTTCCACATATATATGTAATTCTTTCATGTTTTTAATAAAACATGATACTTAATAATATGACTATAAATATTAATGGTATTGCATTTTTTCCATCTTAGATTCACTTAAAATGTTCATAGTATAATATGCAATTACGCTACATGTTAAGTGCATATACAGTGTAATACTCATATTCTTAGTGTATTGCTGTGTGTACTTTTGCAAATTTATAACTAGGCTAGTATCCGTCTAATTGCCCCTCACAGCTGTGGCTTCAAATCCTGCCTGGGAATTGGCATTCATGTGATGAATCTATCCAGCTAGCTTACGGAACGTGGGTTGATCTACCTACTAAGATTCCCTTTCGTGCACGGAGGGGTACCAGAGATCTTCCTGGAAAGTCGCTATATGACCTCACTGTGTATGTGTCTTAAATAAACTAATTAGGACTTTACATGTCTAATTATAAGTTTTAAAAACTTAATAGGAGCGTTAAATTCTTATTTGTTCTTTGTATTAAAATCTAATTAGAAGTAACAAAGTTCAAATTAGGCTTTTACTTTAAAATTGGTGCTTAAGATATTGTTTCATAATTACTAATACTATCAAATGTTCTTTTTATTTCTGCTAATAGGGCTTTTAAAAATCCTTATTAAGAGGTAAAAAGTTGTACTTATGTTTATTTCGTCTAATTATGAGTAAGAAAGCTGTAATTAGATTTTATCACTTCTATTTAGGAATATGAAAGTCCTAATTAGGTTTTTAAAACTCCTATTAGAAGTTGAAACAGTTTTTTAAAGAACAATAATATTTTACACAAGACGGTTCCGTACCATAACAGTTTTGAAAACGTTTTTATTTCTTTAGAGATTTTCGACCATGCGACCACATACATGCATCGAGGACGTATTGTAATGAAAGTGACCGTGCGACCACATACACGCATCACAGGATTCCCCTTCTCTCACGACAAAGGGACAAAGAGATGTCCACCCTTTTAATAAAGGGCAGATTATAAAAACATGCCATTCCTTATCGTTATTGATAAGGAGGCTATTTTTCTCATATGTCTTGAATTGGTTATATACAAAAATAGTAATGCAAATCAAGCGGGGTATCAGCTGTCGACTTTTCAAGTCCGCTATGAAATTTTAAAAAGATCATATTTCATTTCTTGGCAATTTTAAGTTTACAGTTTTTTCTACTTGTTATTTTGTTTATATAATAGAATTACTTTATTTTTGCAAAACATGAACGTTTCTAAAACGTTTTATATGCATTGACTACAGTATGTACTTCACACTGCGTTTGCAAATATTAACCTTGGGGCATACACATTTAATTTCTATATTCGACTTATCCTTCCTAAGGAAATGTGATGGGCTGCTTGAAAAAATAAGAGTTTAAACTTGAGCAAGCGACAATTCTGACATTGGTAAGATTGTTTATATTTGCAAGGCTGAATTTGTAAGACTACATGTATCATTCACTTAGAACCGACTATCAATATTGGAATATCAAGATTAGAAATTTCTAAAGTTAGGCAGCCATACGTAGTTTACACAGGCTTACAGGCATCTCTATACTGGTAAATTCATTTGTTATATTTTCTCAAAATGGAAAAATTACAAAGCGAGAAAACAAATTTTAATGACACTCCTAAACTGATTTTCAAATCAAACGAAGTCCATCAATGCAATGCGATTTCTCATAACATGAAATTTAGAAGAGTAATTCCACGTCTATGAGCTCAACAGTGAGTGACCTAACTAAGGTTTACTTAGATACATAGGAAAATTTGGCCGTAGTGAATGTTACTGCGTAGTGAATGTTACTGCGTGTCAATAAAAAGTTTTTTGATGAACCTTTTGCATTAACATGAGAAAAATATGACGAATGATACTTTAAAGCTTTAATTGCGGATAAAAGTACGATACGAATAAAAAAAACAACAACTTCGACTGGACTAGTTTGAACGACTGTAACATTTTACAGAAAAGACACGCTCTGTTGATATTTTGCATATGTGGCTTAAAGCTGCACGCCTCCAGATGAGCAAAATTAGTTCAATAAAATCAAACCTGAGAAAAATGTATACAGACTTTAGGAAAAGTAAAAAGATTCAAAATTCTAGTAAAATTTGACATGTTATGTGCGATTTATGACCTATTTTTCAGCATTTGTAACTATATTTCTACTGCGTTACTATCGCAGTAAGGGCTATTTTTGTATATTTTACAATCTTTTTGGTAAATTACACGGGTTGGAAGTGCTATTGATAACGTGTAAATTGCACTCTTTTGGTAACTTTACAATGATATACTTTTAAATACATTTTCAAATTTTCATGAAAATTAGCATGAATCTGGAGGCGTGCTGCTTTAAAGTGATGATTCATCAATGAAATTTGTAAAACTGTAATATGACTGTGGCAAAATAATAATACATAGAGTATAATACAAGTAATACCGATAAAATCGTAAGCAAACATGCTTGTAGGTGAATTTCCGACACAAAATATAAAAATTCTGATAAATTGAATCTTTCTAGAATAAACTTCTCAGTGTGTTAGATCCATCTCAAGCTGATGTCGTAGCTCAAATCAACGACATTTGGGCTGCTAAATGAGAAACCGTATGCAAATGTGTTTAATCACCAGTGGGCTCTTTGGCATAATTATGGTCATCAATTTATAATACCGACTAAGATGACTTCAATTTCAGCCAACTATTTTGTACATCACAGCAAATCCTATCTTATCTGATAGATAGGTTGTCCCTAAAGTTAATATGGGCATGATACCAGTTGTTTAACATGAATTAAGATATTGCGACATTAAACGTTAGTCTTGCGACATTTGACGGAAAGGGAAAATGGTGCGACATTTAACGTCATCATTGCGACAAATTGTGAGACATTTAGCGGCGGTTGCGACATTTAGCTGCAATGATGCGACATTTGACGGCAAGCGCGACAGTGACCGTCGTTGCGACATATAACTGCGCCACAAATGCGTATGTAGACACAAATGATATTAGGCTTCTAGGATGTTGCAATTTTAACGAGAAACTTAGAAGAACGTATATTTAATATATAACATACCCGTGTCGCTTTTGTGACTACGTAAAAGCGGTATTGCAGAGCCGTGCATATAATTTTGACGTGACGTCATTTGCGTTATACAAACATAGCATAAAACGCGCTAAATGTCAAACTCCTCACAGTGATTACCTCCCTTGGCAGAATTGTAAAAAAATATATTGATATTTAAATGTTTGTGATGACAGAGACCTCTGTACTGATAAGGGGAGATCACTGCGTAGGAGATTGGCTAAATGTTAGCACTACATTTTAGGCGCGTCAATGAAGAATGATTATTTTTCACTTTAAACGGTCTTTAGTTAAAAGAATATTTTACTATATACTTATAAATAAAATATTGAGAAATATTGATAAAAATGCGTATTTTCATTTTCCGTATTTTCACTGTAAATAGTTATTTTGTCCACAGCAAAGATTTTCCGTATTTTCAGTGTCTTGTCGGACTGTTTTCTCCTAAATTCAGCCAATAGACAAAATTGAAGGAGAAAGCTTTCAAATTATAATGTCAAAAAAAATGTATATATTATTAACAAAAAATTCAAGTTTTTTTCTATAAAAAAAATTATTTTGTGGTATGAAAATTATAATATTTCACGCATGTCTATCGCACCACATGAAATATTTATTTTCATACCACTTGATAAAAATAAATCAGTAATGAACTTACACGAAATTGATATTCTATTCTATATACCAAAAATAAAGACAGTTTACAGTGGAAAAGTACCATATTTCACTGATGGTGCTATAGTGTAACGCTTATATTTTGGGCGTCTAAACGCTTTGTTTATATAATGCATTTGACGTCATGTCAAAATATATTTACGGCCGTGCAATACCAGTTTAACGGAGTCACAAAATCGGCACGGGTATGTGATAAATAGAGTATATGAAATGAGTGTAAGTTCAATACTGAATTTATTGAACGAGCTGAATAATATAATTTTATTGAACGAGTTCAAAAAATACAGTAATAAGCCTTGATCTACACGAATATTACGAGGATATATTTTTCATTTGAGTAAAATATGAAATATATATTCACGAAATCTGATAAAATTCCATATTCTTTTCACAAACCGGGACGACAAGTAAAATATTTAGAATTTTATCATGTTAAGTTTTTATTTATTTATTTTTATTTATTTTACCACAAATATTATATATACATGTATTTGTCTAATATAGCACCATATTTCATTGGTAAAATAAAATAAAATATTCTATTTATCACTTACCCAGAATTAGACCTATATTTCAAAAATTGATGATGTGACGTCACAAGGGAAAATGCGTGGCGTCACTCGGCAAGATCAGTTAAAAATACTTAAATCACTTAAAATGCATGAAATAAAAAGAACATTTATTTGTTTTACATATAAGATTGAACTATATTTCATTTTGAACAGCTATTCTATTTTATATTATATCTGGTGTTCACTCTTACACGCAAAACAAACAAATATCCCTGGCTCAATCAAACATGTACTCGCATGCCAGTACTTCTCACACTAAGCGTCGGAAATGAATACAATTTTCATTATTTACAAAGAACTATTATGTATTTTATAAATTTGTAATAATGGCTTAAGAACATGTGAGATGCGATGTGAAATCACCTGAAGGAATTAGGGCTGAATGTAGAATAAAACTTTAGTCATAAAAGTAGCAAAATATATACAAAAAATATATAGTATTTGGACTTTAGTTTCATACAAAACAACAACAACAACAAAAAAACAACAACAAACAAACAACAACAAAAAACAACAAAAAAACATCAACTTAAATCGTTGAAACAAATCGTTGTAACAATATTGATTGCTAAAATGCATAAGAAGCAAAGGGTGGCTATGAAAATTGGGACAATGAGTTACCGTTACAGACCACAAAAATAAAAAAAACTTTGGAGAATAAATATGAAAGCATTTAAGGCTTTATAGGCTTTATGCGTCTTTTAACAACACAAAATTCTGTATAGGTTTCCGTTAAACATTGTTAATATCCTATCTGAAACTAAGGTATTAAGTTTCTTTTCAAACATAATCGCTAACAAAACAGAATTACCAACCAAGTTCTTTGGCGTTAATGCATAAATGATGTAATGAACTGTTTATTAAGTATTATTATCGGTACTTCAAACGGAGAAAAAAAAACAAATACAAATAAATTAACTGTTAAATTTTAATGTTTCCCATTCATGCGTGAGTTAATATTTTATATGAACACTTTCTGTATTATAATTCAAATTAAAAGAATCAAATGAAAAAAATACAGCATAACAAAAGCCAGTTAAAGCATTTGTCCGTATTATGTAAAATCATGTAGCCAATCAAAAGCGTCTTATAAAAATGGTATATTGAAAGTAAAAAAAGATCACAACAACAACAACAACAACAACAACATTAGAATTGCAAAAATAAAGTTGATCAGCATTCCATTAACACAAAGATAATTAAGACAATCATTTTATTTAAGTACGACTGTGCCACTCCAAACAGATTTCTCTTTAAAGGCCCATTAGTCCTCGAAAAATGTTTTCATATTTATTTTTAAAAGCTTTTTATTTTGGTGCCCCGCAAATCTTAGCCAGTTTTTGCCTCTGTTGCATTTTAATTCTGATATTGATAGTGATTTAGTATTTTGTATATGGAAGTTAAAATACCACTCCGTTTTGCTATCATTATGACTAAGTATTTCACATTTAGACCTATTTTCTTCCGGCCTTCACGATACGCCTACACAGAAAGACGATTGCCCACCAGAGTATTTGTGCACGGGTTTTGTACATCGGCGCCTTCGAATGTCATTTCGGTGCGTCTTATGTGTTATAAACCAGACAAAAGAATGTATCGAATGGGTACAAATACTGTTGTTCTACTGTTGTTGTTTTTATTCTATCACTAATATCGAGCTTTCGCCCTTACGGTTTAAATTGTGGCAACTTTAGATAAACAATAATCAACCCATTTAATCCGAGAAATTCTTTTTTTCTCAATTTCTTTAAAAAAGCAGAGAATTTAGTACCTCTAATATCACATGCGAAGTCAGGGCTTCCTCCTTCTTTCACACAGACTTGACCATCTTGGCACGGGCATGTCTCAAAATATGCCTAGAAGAGACAAACAACACATCAGGGCGACGACAAGATGTTAAAAGTAAGTCCTTAAAAATATATATAGTATAGAAAAATAGTATAAAAAAAAAATAAATAAAAAATAAATGTCACATTTATGCCATCGAATAATTTAGAAATTAGGCAATTGTTTACCATTGTCCAATTCTCTTTCTTTGAATGTAGAAATCCAACGCAAGTCTCCAAGGGACATTCTTGAGTATGTAGCCGGCAAATCCACGAAAGTCGGTGGTAGCTATATGCCGTGCATACTGGCCTTTCCTCACACATTCCGGCACATTTTCCGTACGTACCTACTACATATGTAATATCCGTTCGCCTTTCGCAACATTTCCCGAAAATCACACGTCCGCGAGTTTCAGCCGCCACAACTTCTAATTTTACACTTTGAAAAATTATCAAGTAAATGAAAATGAAAGAAAAATAATTGTACTGTTTTAGAGGATTCATATTATTTCTACTTTTAGTGCAACTGAAATCGTAAGTTTTCCGCCGTTTCCATCCGAACTATTTTTTTTAAATCACGGATATCGGTTTACCCAACGATCCAATTTTGTATCAAACGGCCCTTCGTCTACAAATAATTTATTGTTGATCATTAATTATGATCAATGCCATGTTTCCATGCACAGTTAAATAAACAATCACCCCATTACGTTGATTAAAATTCTAGAAAATAGAAACCTGTTTATTGGAGAGTCGTCTGCAATTTTACCGACCACGTGACCACATAAATCGCATTGCTCATTTCCGGTTAAAGAATAGAATATCAATAAAGCTTGAATTTTCTAAAAGAAATATAAAAAAGCATGCATTTCGGTGCAGCAGCTCGTGAAAGTTTCAGTCGTATAGTCGAGTGCGCATGCTTTATTGCCTTTGAATAAAAGATCAATTTCTGTTAAAACCATTTTTCAATTGATGTTTTGCGTCAATCAGAGTTTATAAAATATTTATATACACGGCTGATGCAAATTTATGAAGAAATTACATTTATTTTTACGAAAAAAACGAAGTTTGCGGTATTATAAATTATTTAAAAAGATTCCTGACATGTTATACAGACGCAAACAAGAGGCCATATCTCCTGTCGAAAATCTTTATAATTATTTTATTTTCCGTTCATTCATTATTCTTATATTCGGGAAACAAAGAAATAGAATATAAAAATTTTCAACAGCAATGTGACAATGTTAACTCATATTTCAACGGCATTCACATACAAAAAATATAATAAAATAATAATAAAAATAATCCATTGCTCAATGCTCATGAAAAAGTTACTAACATTAAAAAAGGAGGACTGAAAATCCATTTAATTTTATATTCATTGCACTTCATGATAATTCGCCTTTACTGATAAGAATTTGTACTAGCTTGTACTAGTCACTGTTAAGGGCGAAAAAACGAAGTCCTTTCGAGAAACTGAGTTGGATACTTCTCAAGTCTGCACCGACAGCTTTGTTTGAACCATATTATTGCATACAAATTATTAGTTCGAAAAATATAATACGTGCATTTCTATTTAGTATTACTTGTTTCGTCTTTTATAAAACAGAATCCAAATGAATCCTTTCTTGGCAATCATCGTATAAGGGTTCAGTTATCTTCGTCCTTCTTCGCATTTTTCAAAGATCATTTAAAGCAAGTTTAAACAAGAACTGGGTCCAAAGGACACGGATGCCCCCTGTGACAACATATATATGGTATATAGTGAAAAAATCAACAAAGGGCCATAATTCTGTTAAATTTGGTTGCAGCAAAAATTCCTCCCATCTACACATTAAGGTTATTCATCCCTGGAAGTTTAAGCATAACCTGCCATCCGGTTTAAGAGGAGTTGCGTTCACAAAAGTTCTATATGGTATATAGTGAAACAATCAACAAAGGGCCATAATTCTGTTAAATTTGGTCGCAGCAAAAATTCCTTCCTTTACTACCATCTACACATTAAGGTTGGTCATCCCTGGAAGTTTAAGCAAAATCTGCCATCCGGTTTAAGAGGAGTTGCGTTCACAAGATTTCGGGACGTACGGACAGACGTACGGAAGTTGTCACAGGACAGTAATTATGTGGCTACTCTATTGTTTTCTCTATTGTTCTTTTTAGCCACACAAAAGAAAATAGCAACATAAAAGCATTACGGAATGAATGACATCAAAGAAAAAGAACAGTTACCTATTGTCCCTCTAGCCACATAATTACTCTCCTGTGAGTGCGGACGGACAGACGTACGGACGGACGGACAAGTGCAACGCTATATGCTCCCATAAAAAGTTGGGTTGTCGCGTTCTGGAAAGTAACATTCTACTACAGACTCCTGTACTGATTTCCCCATAAGTTTACATTATATGAAATGTGCCCTAAACCTACCCTAAAACAAGAGGGCCATGATGGCCCTGAGGTCGCTCACCTGTATATAGCCCCCCAACACCCCCCCCCCGGGGCCAATTTTTACCCAAGGGCTTTTATTTGAACAGACTTGGTAGACACCCATAAGATGATGTTTCATGCTAAACATCTAAGTTCTAGCTCATTGGGGTTTTTAAAAGAAGATTTTTAAGTTTTTACTATACACATATAGTTAAAAACAATGACACCCCTGGGGCAGGGCCAGTTTTGACCCCAGGTCTTTTATTTGAACAAACTTTGTAGATATTTACTTAAAGATGTTTCATGTATAATATCTAAACTCAAGCTATTTGGGTTTTTTCAAAGAAGATTTTTAAGTTTTTGCTATACACATATAAGGAAAATCAATGACCCCGAGGCAGGGCCAGTTTTGACCCCAGGGCTTTTATTTGAACATACTTGGTAGACACCCATTAGAACTTGTTTCATGCTAAATATCTTAGCTCTAGCTCTTTGAGTTCTTTAAAAGAAGATTTTATAAGTTTTTACTATATGCATATAGGGAAAATCAATAACCCCCTGGGACAGGGCCAATTTTGACCCCAGGGCTTTTATTTGAACAAACTTGGTAGAAACTCATTAGAAGATGTTTCATGCTAAATATCTTAGCTCTAGCTCTTTGGGTTCTTTAAAAGAAGATTTCTTAAGTTTTTACTATATGCATATAGGGAAAATCAATGACCCCCTGGGGCAGGGCCAATTTTGACCTCAGGGCTTTTATTTGAACAAACTTGGTAGACACTCATTAGAAGATGTTTCATGCTAAATATCTTAGCTCTAGCTCTTTGGGTTCTTTAAAAGAAGATTTTTTAAGTTTTTACTATATGCATATAGGGAAAATCAATGACCCCCTGGGGCGGGACCAATTTTGACCCCAGGGCTTTTATTTGAACAAACTTGGTAGACATTCACTAGAAGATGTTTCATGCCAAATATCTTAGCTCTAGCTTTTACAGTTCTTTAAAAGTAGATTTTTTAAGTTTTTACTATATGCATATAGGGAAAATCAATGACCCCCGGGCCGGGGCCAATTTTGACCCCAGGGCTTTTATTTGAACAAACTTGGTAGACACACACTAGAAGATGTTTCATGCTAAATATCTTAGCTCTAGCTCTTTGGGTTCTTTAAAAGAAGATTTTTTAAGTTTTTACTATATGCATATAGGGAAAATCAATGACCCCCTGGGGCGGGGCCAATTTTGACCCTAGGGCTTTTATTTGAACAAACTTGATAGACACTCATTAGAAGATGTTTCATGCCAAATATCTGAGCTCTAGCTCTTACGGTTCTTTAAAAGAAGATATTTAAAGATTTTTCTTTCGGTTGCCATGGCAACCAGAGTTCTGCATGAAATGGAATTCTTTGAACAATCTTGATAAAGCTTCATACAAAGAGTATTCCTGCCAAGTTTCATTAACATTGGCCTTGTGGTATCATAGAAGATGTCCTTAGAATATTTAAAATGTGGACGGACGACAGACGACGGACGCCATTTGGTTGGCCATCCTAAAAGCTCACCTGCACTTTGTGCAAGGTGAGCTAAAAATAAAGTATTCATGACAAAGATGTGATTTTTCTTTTGAATACAGTTTAAATGAAGTTCATCCCTTTTCCTATCCACAACATTTTTGAAAAGTCATTTGTAAGCAGCTTATTTAAAGTCACTTTCTTTTGCCCCTACATCAGGCAAATCTTTTTCAAGGAAGAATATTCTTCATTAGAATCTGGTCCATCTATATTTTCAATACTTTCATCATTTTTAAAATTTACACTTTAAATGAAATTATAAACGTAAGTTATGTCAGCCTCGCAATTTTATCGAGGTTAATCCCCATGGGTTATGACAGTTGTGAGCTTTACTGTATTCACTAAGGCTATCATCGAGGATTTAATTGGATCACCGTGGGTTATATTGCGATAAGAACTATTTAAAAGGCCTATCACCGTAGGTTGTTGTAGCTGAAGCTATCGCAGTGTGTTTTATGAAGATAAAAACTCTTTCAATGGCCTTTAACAGTGGTTTGTGTGAACTTTACTGTATTCCCCGAGCTATAACCGTGGGTTATATTGCAAAAAGATCCCTGAACAAGGACAACCAGCGTTGAATTTTCGAGATTTACCCTATTCACTGAGGCTATCACCGTGGGCATTATTGCGATAAGTACCCACTAAAAGGTCTGGTCTATTACAGTGGGTTGCTCGAATCGTGGGTTTTATTGCGATAAAAACGTCAAAAAGGCCTATCAACGTAATTTGTTTAAGCTTTACTGAATTCCATGAGGCTATACCAACAAGCGTTGATTTTATTGCCTCAAGAACCCTATAAAAGACCAATCACCGTGTTTGTTCGAGATTTACCGTATTAACTTGGGCTTTAACCGTTGATTTTATTGCGATAAGAACCTTCTAAAAGGCCTGTCACCTTAGGTTGTTTGAACTTTACTGAATTCCCCGAGGCTATCACCGTATACCAATAATAACCTTCTTTAAGGCCTAACACAGTGAGTTGTATAAGTTATTCCCCGAGGCTCTTAAAGTTTGTTTTATTGCCATAAGAACCTTTCAAAATGCCTTTCAACGTGGTTTGTTGAATATTTACTGTATTCCTTGAGCCTATCACCTTGGGTTTTATTGCGATAAAAAACTTAAAAAAGGTTAAGCATCGTTGGTTGTGTGAGCTTTACCGTATTCCGTTGGGATAACTTCGGTGATATGCCTTTTTTGGGGTTCTAATCGCAAGTAAACGCAAGGTGACAGCCTTAGGGAATGCAGTTAAGCTCACAAACCCCTCGGTGATAGGCCTTTTAGATAGTTATTATGGCAAGTATACCCACGGTGAAAGCCTGAGGGAATGCAGCAAAGCTCACACAACACACGGTGATACGGCCTTTTAGAGTGTTCTTTTCGCAAGTAAGCCCAATGTGAAAGCTTGAGGAAGTGCGATAAAGCTCATAATTATAACCAACTGTGACAGGACGACTTTTAGAGGGTTCTTATCGCAAGCAAACCCGCCGTGATAGCCTGAGGGAATGCAATAAAGCTCACACAATCCACGGTTAACGGCTTTTAAGAGGGTTCTTTATACAAATATCCAGCGGTGATAGCCTAAGATAAGGCAGTTAATCTCACACAACCAACGGTGATAGGACTTTAAGAGGGTTCTTATGGCAAGCAAACCGTCGGTGATAGCCTTAAAGAATGCAGCTCACACAACTCACGCTGATAGGCCTTTTAGAGGGTGCATATGACAAGTAAACTGACGGTGATAGACTGATGTAGGAAAGATGCCTTTAGCCACGGTGATGGGTTTTTAGAGAGTGTTTATCGCAAGTAAAACCACGGTAATAGCCTGAGGAAATGCATTTAAGCTCGCACAACCCTCTGTGATTGCCTTTTTAGAAGGTACTTATGGCAAGTAAAGCACCGGTGAAAGCCAGATGCAATGTAGTAAATCTCACACAACCCAATGTGATAGGTCTTTTGAGGGTTGGTATCGCAAGTACACCCGAGAAGATAGCCTGAGGGAATGCAGTAAACCTGACACAACCTACAGTGAAAGGCCTTTTTGGGGGCTGTTATCGCAAGTAAACCCGCGGTAATAGCTTAAACGAATGTAGTTAAACTCACACAACTTAAGGTGATAGGCCTGTTTCAGAGGGTTCCTATCGCAAACAAACCAACAGTGTAGCCTAAAGATATGTAGTAATGTTCACACAATCCTCAGTATAGGCCATTTATGGCAATTAAACCCATGGTGAAAGGTCTTTTAGAAGGTTCCTATTGCAAATAAGCCCACTGTGATAGCCTGAAAAATGCAGTAAAGCTCACTCAATTCACAGTGAAAGGTCTTTTAGAAGGTTCCTATTGCAAGTAAACCCACTGTGATAACCAGAGGGAAATGCAGTAAAGCTCACAAAACCAACGGTGATAGGCCTTTTAGAATGTTCTTATGGCAAGTTAATTTTCGAGGATAGCCTGAGCAAATGCAGTAACGCTCAAACAAGCGACGTTGATAGGCCTTTTAGAGGGTTCTTATCGCAATTTTACCAATGGTGAAAGCCTACGGGAATACAGTAAAGCTCACACTACCCACAGTGATAGGCCTTGTAGAGGGTTTTATGGCAAGTAAACCCTCGGTGGTAGCCTGAGGAAATGAAGTAAAAATCACACAACTCACGTTGATAGGCATTTTAGAGAGTTCTTATCGGAAGTAAACAGCAATGACAGTCTGAGAGAATGCAGTAAAGAATACACAACCCATGGTGATAGGCCTTTTAATGGTTGTTTTAATGCAAAAAAGCCTCAGAAAATACAGTTTAATAAATTAGCTGATCAAACCAACGGTGATAGGCCTTTTAGAGGGTTAAAAACATTGAAGGTTCCATGATATTCACCGTATGAACACACCTTATTCAAAATATTTCAAGATATTTCAAAATTCAAAATTTTACCAGTTCTTGTAAAATTTTTAAATAGAGAGAAATGAGAATCCTCAAAGAAAGCCAAACACGGCAAAATTGAAAATGTTGCAGGCTCGGTTTGATTGTGACTGTTCATGGACGGTAATGGTGAGTGCAAGTAACCGTCCACGCCCTCTAGCACCGGCTTAAGCAGAATTCAACAATTAATATGAACTGGTACAATTTGGAATTTTGAAACATCCGCAGATGTGTTCATATGGCGGTTATCATGGAACCTTCGATGTGACACGTAAGTGCCATTCCATGAAAAGCGGCATATGGTCCCAAAGTAAGATCCTGTTTAATCGTTTAAGCCGGTGCTAGGGGGCCTGGATGGTAACTTGTTTTCCAATCATTGAACATCGTTCATCACGACATTATTGCTGTGTTTGTGGTACATTTCAGTTTTTACTTTTCGGCATTTTCTACTTGGGTGGTTCCAATATTCCTACTTGAATAACGTTGAATCTTCTTAGGGTAGGTTGCCTGCTTTTGGCGTCTTATCTGTGATATGCAGGCTTAAAAAACTTTTGCAATTTCATGTTCAAATGTTGAATTCTGCTTAAGCAAGTACTAGGGGGCGTGGACGGTAGTTTGCACTTGATAGTACCGTCCATGAACTCGCTCAATCAAACCTAGCCTGCAACATTTTCCATTTTGCCATTTGGACTTTCTTTAGGGATTCTTATTTTCCCCATTTTATCGTCAGATCAGCTTTGTTTGTGCCTTGTGGAGCCTGTAAAGAGTCGCCCCGTGCATTCAATCTGGGAGGTTATATTTCCTATCCTAAGAGATCATTCGACACGACATTATTGTTGTGTTTGTAGTATATTTTAGTTTTAACTATTTAGCTTTTTCGTTTTTGGTGGTTCCAATATTCCTGTTCGGATATAGTTTGATTTAACCTTAGGATATGTTACCTGCTTTTGAACTTTTGTCTTTTGAACTCTGTCTTTGCCCTGTCCTTGGGGTCCGCCTGGACTCCTTGCCATTGGTTCTTGTTGCTGGGTCATATGGGGGTTGCGTTCATTGAGCGCCGCCCTTCATTGTTGATCTTGTTTATCATATTTTTGACATCTATCTGTGATATGCAGGCTTCATGTACAGACTCAATCAAACCGAGTCTGCAATTCTCTTGTAATTTTGTTGTGATTAATGCTTCCGAGGGATCACTTTGTTTCCAGATTTTCATAACCTCTGATCCTCTTTCAAAGTTCTATTCTATTTAGTTCCGCCCATTGTTTTCTCGTTTAGCCCAAGCCCGCATCTTGCCCTAGGGAAAGCAGTCAAGCTTACAAAGCCCACAGTGGTAGGCCTTTTTTAGTAGTTCTTAACGGAAAACCAAGCGCGTTTCATTCCTAAGGGAATACAGTCAAGCTGACCAAACCCACGATGATAGGATTTTTTAATAGTTCCTAACGGAAAACCAAGCCTGCACCTGGTCTCCGATAATACATTCAAGCTGATCAAAATTTACAGTAATAGGCCTTTTTAGTAGCTCTTAACGGAAAACAAAGCCCGTCTGTTGCCTCAGGTAATATAGTCAAGCTTACCCAACCCAGGGTAATAGGCCTTTTTAGAAGTTCTTTACGGAAACATAAGCCCGGTTCTAGCCGCAGGAATATAGTTAAGCTGACCAAACCCACGGTGAAAGGGCTTTTTTAGAGTTCTTAACAGAATACACAGCCAGCATCTAGCCTCCGGTATTGCAGTCAAAATTACCAAACCGGCGGTGAGAGGCCTTTTTAGTAGTTCTTAACGTTAGAACAAGCCCGCATCTATCTTCAGAGAATGCAAGCAAGCTTACCAAACCCACGGTGATAGGCCTTTTTAGTACTTCTTAAAGGAAACCTACGTCCAGTTTGAGCTTCAAGGAATAGAGTCAAGCTTACCCAACCCTCGGTGGTAGATTTTTTAGTAGTTCTTAACGGAAACCAAGCACGGGAATACAAGTTGACCAATTGACCAAACCCACAAAGAGAGGCATACATACTAGTTCTTAACGGAAAACCAAACCCGCATCTTGCGTCAGAAAATACAGTCAAGCTGACCAAACCCACGTTAATGGGCCTTTTTAGAAGCTGTAAGAGTTAACTCAAGCCCGCATCTAGCCTCAGGGAATACAGTCATGCTTACCAAACCCACGGTGACAGGCCTTTTTAGTATTTCTTAACGGAAACCTAAGCCCAGTTATAGCTTCAGGGAATATAGTAAAGATGACCAAACCAACGGTTTTAGGCCTTTTTAGTAGTTCTTACGGGAAACCAAGCCGGTATTTAGAATTAGGTATTGCAGTATAACTTACCAAACCCCCGGTGATGGGCGTTTTAGTAGTTTTTAATGGAAAACCAAGCCCGCCTATAGCCTTTGGGACTACAGTCAAGCTGACCAAACCGACGGTGATAGGTCTTTTTTCATAGATCTTATCGGAAAATCAAGCCGCATTTAGCATTAGGATTGTAGTCAAACTTACGGAAATCCTGGTGATAGGCCTTTTAGTAGATTTTAACGGAAATCCAAGCTCGCCTATCGCCTATATCCTTACGGAATTCAAACAAGCTGATCAAACTAACGGTGATAGGCCGTTTAAGTAGTTCTTAACGGAAATCTTAGCCAGGTTCTAGCCTTAGAGAATACAGACAAGCTGGCCAAACTCAGGTGATAGGTGGTTTAAGTAGTTCTTTACGAAAACCTAATCCCCGGTCGAGCCTCAAGGAATACAGATAGGCTGACCAAACCCACGGTGATATGCCTTTTTAGTAGGCCTTAACGGAAAGCCAAGCCCGCATCTAGTCTCAGGGAATGCAGTCAAGCTTTGAAAACCCAGTGATAGGCCTTCGTTGTAGTTCTTAACGGAAATTAGGCTCGCCTCCAAAGGGAATAAAGTCAAGCTGAGCTAACCTACGATGAAAGGATTTTTCAGAACTTCTTAACGAAACACCAAGCCGGTTCTAGCCTCAGGGAATACAGTTAAGCTGACCAAACCCATGGTGATAGGCCTTTTTCGTAGTTCTTAACGGAAAACCAAGCTCGCATGTAGCATCAGGTATTGCAGTTAAACATACCAAACCCACGTTGATAGGCCTTTTAAGTTGTTCTTAACGGAAAACCAAGCCCGCCTTTTTCATAGGGAATACAGTCAGGCTGACCAAACCCACGGTGATATGCCTTATATTAGTTGGTAAAGACAAGCCAAGGCCACATCTAACTTCAGGGAATACAGTCAAGCTGCCCAAACCCACGTTGATAGGCCTTTCGAGTAGTTTCTTAGTTCTAAACGGAAAACTAAGGCTGATTTTACTCCCATGGAATACAGTCTAGCTGACCGAACCTACGGTGAAATGCCATTTTAGTAGTTCTTAAGCGAAAACTGATCCCGCCTTTAGCCGCAGTGAATAATGTCAAGCTAACCAAACCCACGGTGACAGGCGTTTTAAGTAGTTCTTGCATTTTAAATAGCTATTAACGGAGACCAAGCCCGGTTTTTGGCTCATGGAATAAAGTCAAGCTGGAAAAACCCACGGTGATAGACATTTTTAGTAGTCCTTAACGAAAAACCAAGCCCGATCCTCGCCTCAGCTAATACAGTTAAGCTGACTAAACCCAAGGTGATAGGCCTTTTTAGTAGTTCTTAACGAAAAACTCAAGCTCGGTACATTCCTGTTGGAATAAAGTCAAGCTGAAGAAACCCACGATGACTGGCCTTTTTAGCAGTTCTTAACGGGAAACCAAGCCCTTATCTAACATCAGGTATTGCCGCAAAACTTACCAAACCCACATCAATAGGCCTTTACAGTAGTTCTTAACGTAAAACCAATCCCGCCTCAAACATCCTAGAATACAATCAAGCTGACCACCCCGCGGTGATAGGCCTTTTAGTAGTTCTTAACGGAAAGCCAGGCCCGCATCTAGTCTTAGGGAATGCAGTCAAGCTTACAAAACCCACAGTGATATGCCTTACTATTAGTTATAGTAGTTCTGCTCAATACAACATGAATTATTATCATCTCGTTAAAACATGGACTATTGTCGGCTACAATATTTTGTCTGCTAAATTAAATAATAAATATAGTCTGTTTATCGAAATATTACTATTGTCGACAAATTAAAACATCTTTCCTGCTTTATAGCAAACGCTGATACACGTTCGCGATGATATTATACAAGACAATCTGTTTTCTTATCAAGATATTTTACACTTTGGTCATCGTTGTTCATCCCAGCAAACTGAAGTGTCGTTGTGCCGCCCAATGTTTTATCAGCCTCCGCCAATGATAGCCTAATTTTACGACATTAAATTATAGATATTGATAACTGTTTGATAACAATATCACATAGACTGTTTGATGTTAAACGGTTGTAACTCAATTAAATGTAAGAACAACTTACGACAGTTATTACATTCGTTTTATTCAAACTCATCCTAATATGGTCATATACAAACACCGTTATATTCAAATAAGCGCGCCCAGTTCAAACCTTAAGCAGGAGTGCCTGAAATGTGCAGGTATTTTATGGTGGCGAGGGGTTGGTTCTTGTTTTGTCAGTTTTTTTGTGTTCAAAAGTAGTTGTTTTCCGTGAAAGCCGATGGTTTAACGTAGGTGCCCACTCGTGTTTAAAGATGTTGCACATTTGTGACAAAGGCTAATACTCACTCGTAACTCAGGCAAATGCCCACTCGTGACTAAAGCTTGTGCTTATTGGTGACTAAGGTAGGTAGGTACAAACCCGGCTAGTGGTTTGTCACTTAAGCGGGTATCCTCCCGTTACATAGGCTGGTGCCCAATCGTGGTAAATAATGCATGGCGTTACTTCGTATGTTTTCCTCGTCAATAAGAAAAGGTCAGTGTCAACTATGATCATTGCATTGTTCATAAAATGCAAAACTCATTGAAAAAAATACTTTATATACAAACTAAATTGCCGTACCGAGAAACATCTAAAAAAAATAAAAAATTAACCGACAGAGTTTCAGGTGGAATCAAGATAAGTGGTCAATTTAAAACGATTGTTTAAAAGTATCAATTTGTAATTGGTACTATATATGACTTTGTTCTTGTTCCAAAGGTAACACATTACCTTAATTTAAAGAATTATGTCCCTTGATTTTAGTTAAAACTGGATGCGCATGCGCAAAATCATAGCTTAACCTCATCAAAACGTTAAATAATATGATTCCTATTTTATGTCGACCATGACATTGTGTTAAATAACATAATCGTTTTCAGCAACGTCTCTCCAAATATGACACTAATAATAAAATGAAAAGAAAAAAGAAAAATAAGTAAATTATAATAAATTTAATGATTGTAAAAAAAATCAAAAGTTTGTTTAAAAGTTTTTTATACAGTTTTTTTTATACAGTGGTGTATTTCGTCCGAAGTAGCATTAATCACTTTGAATATCGTAAAGTAATTTACTTTGTTTTTTTAAGTATATGAATGTTTACTGAAGGAAATAAAACACCCAAAATTGCAAGATAACGTATCCATAAATAAAGTACACCTTAATCATTATATTTTTTTTTAAAAAGTGGCCCCAAGATCTTTTACTAAGCCTTTTACTAAGTCTGTACAATAAAACTTCTTATGTTGTCACTGTATGTATATAAGGAAGTTTTGAAAAACAGTGATCGATTTATTTATTTAATGATAACATTCGTCGAGTGCTAAATAAATGGATATCAAAACCAAAATATGTAGCTTGTAAATAACGCCATAAGAGCTTGTGAATTCAACCCTTTCCGAAACATAGGAAAGGTTAGCTTTTTGCACTTCCCGAAATCCAAGTAAAGTAAGCTTTTTTGCTCTTTCTATCATCTATGTAAGGAAGCTTTTCTTTGTCATTTCCGAAATCTAAAAAAGGTAAGCATTTTTGTCCTTTATTAAATATAAGTAAGGTACGCTTTTCGCACATCCCGAAATCGAAGTAAAGAAAACCTTTATTTCTCTTTCTGAAACCTTAGTAAGGAAAGCTATTTTGTCCATTATTTAATCTAAGTAACATAAGGTTTTTTTTCTTCGCCAAATCTAAGTAAAGTAAACTGAAATCTATGTATGGTAAGCCTTTTGCACTTCCCGAAATCTAAATAAAGTATGCTTTTTTCCCTTTCTAAAACATAAGTAAGGAAGGCTGCTTTGTCATTTCCAAAAGCTAAGTAAGTTCAGCTTTTGTGTCCTTTCTGAAATCTATGAAAGGCTTTTTTTGCAAGTGGCGACAAGTATATATCGGCTCGTACAATATGACTTTTCAAGCTGTGTACTCGTCCAAATTTATTCCCTTATTGTACAGTAAAATGTAAAATAACCTATAATAATTGATCTCCCTCAAAAAATCACCGATTTTCCTGTAAATGGACTAACAACCCTGTAATGAAATAATCACACTGCAAACAAATGAAGTATCTTATAAGAATGGAGGAGCGTCCATGGCTGAGTGGTTAATGTCATTGACTCCAAACAACTTGCACCTCACCGCTTTGGGTTCGAATCCTGATAGGGATTTCTTTTGATTACTTCATTCGAGGAAGCTATCCATCTAGCTTACGGAACGTCGGTGGTTTATCTAAGGTTATCTAAGGTAAGTGCCTGAAATAATGTACGAAATGGCACCTGGGCTGCGTTTCAAAGAAATCCTTAGTCTGAAATTACTCTTAAGACCAAAACTGAGACATTTTTTGCGTTTCAAAGAAAATGCCCTAAACTATGACTCCTACATATGTTATGGCTCTTCATTTCTGAATCGCAATGCTGATGGGCATTTACACATTGCAAATAAAAAGGTCAGTCATTGTATTTCTTAACTTATCTCAGGATAATGAAATTCTCTTTAGTCTGCAGCATTTGACTGAGATCAAAATGTTTATTGCAATAGTTAGAAAATTTTTGTCTCAAAATTCGTTTTATGTCCTAGAACTTAGGACGCACTTAGGAGTTTCTATGAAACGCAGCCATGATGTCTAATGTGGAGAGGCGCACTTTTATGATAAATACGGTATTTTATGTACCGCAGTTGGTATTACACAATATTGTGAAATAAAAGTAGCTTCTATATCAGTCACGCTGATGATCATTAAATAGGAACAGTAGTAAAGTGTAGTTTTTGTCGTCAAAGTATTTCCTTCCGACTTCGGATATAAAGATGGCGCAGGTGATGATTTTTTTGTTTTGATATGCATCTACACTTTTTAAATTTTATAATGTTTTAAACTTTCTGTGAGAAGATGTTTTTTTCAATATTAAAATTTATATTTTGATAATTTTATATGTGACATTATTTGTATTATAGCCCTAATAGGATAATCACTGTGAAACTGAGTTATGTTTGAAAAAAAAAATTATGTACGATATAGGAAAAGCAGAAAATCCCAATCATAGGAAAAGCAGCATTTATAAACATGTATTTTCAACTGAAAAAAAATATGTGAATGAATTAAAAGGACTCAACTGAAGTTATTGACATGCGGGATTGGGATTATTTCGAGATTTCTGTACCATTTGATGTACATTTGGACAGATTTTAGAATCATTCGTTTACACCGTTTTTTTTTCCAGAATAATTATTTTAACTGCGAAAAATGACCACAAAATTGAAAAACGTTGCAACGCTTTTCAATCAAATCAGGCTAAAAATAGCACAAACATACAATTCATGTCTGGGCAAAGCCTTAATTTTTTTTTGAATATCTTCACCTTCAAGTGCCGCACTTAAATAAAAAATTCAAATGTTAAAGGCTTTTGGACCTCAGTGGAGTTCCTATAATATATTTGTTAAATATTTACAATTCATGCTAACCCAACCGAATATCACATGTAAGAAAGGACAGAGATTGTTGCACGTCTACAATGAAACACACAATTACAGTCAAACTTGTCAACAAAGACCACACAAGGCTGCGACAAGTAATTGTCTTAATAGACAAGTGGTCTTTATTTGGAGGTTATTTTATCCCAACGTATTAATGAAAGGTTATCAAAAATGGTTTTTATTTGCAGGGTTATCTTTATTTAGAGGTGGTCTTTAACACAGGTTTATTAGTATCCTTATGTATACCTTATTAAGTTCTCTTTCGATATTGCAGTGTTTTTTTTATGTGGTAACTTAAATCAAGCAGGAAGATATCAAATCACTCATTATAATGCAAACATCCTATTAAGTGTTATTAAAGTATTTTCCGTCCTTGCTGGAGCGGAACTTTTTTTTGGAATGTCTCATTCATTCGGATTTTTGAACACCCCTGGAATAGCCTATTTTAGATACTTTTATATAATCTTTATTTACATTTGGGTTTACTTTAACGTGTATTTTATATAATAAATATAGTCAGACTCAGCAGTTACTATCAGTTAGTCACGTGTACTTAATTAACCTTTAATTAACCTTTAACCTGGTCAGACTTCTTATTTACCAATCGCATCTTCTCGGCCCTTTCCGTCAAACTTCGGATCTATAATAGCCGAGGTTTTCCGATTGATTTATTACAAACGTATTGTAAGTGATAGCCTTGACCTGAATATGATGAAAAAGGCTGAAAATTTGACATTGCGTGAAACAAAATACTGAAAAGGTTTATATAGAAAGATCTTTGAAACTCTGCTACGTGTGTCAGGGGAGAGGTGGTCTTTTGGCGTCAACCTCTCAACCCAGGCTTTGTGCGTTCGAGCACTTTTTGCGTCACGACTTTGTTTTTTTCCCATATCATTCTGAATAGAACTGGCCAGGGAGGGAACCCTGATCTTAAATGCAACCAAATGGTGTTGGAGGTTAACTCTTTATTTCAAATAAATTAAAACGCCACAGTCATGTTGATAAATTACATTGTTTCATCAAAAGTGCAGTTCTGTTGAAAAAGAAATTCCGCCCTAGATTGTACCCTAATCAAGTTCGTTACAAATGTCCACAATATTGCTTTACTAAAAAAGGATTTTCCTTTAAGAAAAATACATGGCTAAAATTTTAAATAACTTTTTTAGTATACTTAATTCTGCAGATTATGTGTAGTATATCAATGTTGGATAATTTGTTATCTTGCAGAACAAATATTTTTACTGAATCAGTTACGAACAGTTTCAAACTGAAATAAACTTGAATAGGGGATTTAGATTAGATTTAAATCAGTAAACATATTTATCTGTGAAATTAAAAAATACTACTAAATACTGCCATTCTAAGCGATTTTTGATAAACTTCAGTAGAGTATGGGGCATCAGGAAGTAGGTCTGTCTTATCTTGTTCAATATACACTGTTTACTTTAAATCTAAATGCCACCAGATTTTTAAAAAAAATTCCAAGAAAAGACACACTAAGATTAAAAAAAGTAAATGATTTAGTAAAATTTGCATGTCACGTGCGAAAACGACTGATTTTGCACCATATTTTTACTGCGTGACTAACGCAGTTAGGGCTATTTTTGCATATTTTCATTATCTTGACCTAGTTTTTGGTACATAGATTATAAGTGCCGATTGCAATATGTAAATTACTTTTTTTGTTCACTTCACAATATTCTACTCATAAATACATTTTTAAAGTTTTCATGAAAATTAGATTTAATCTAGAGGCATGCCGCTTTAAATTGAGGAGCGTTTATATATATATATCACTTTACCGTATTAGTCTTGTGGTTTCACCTTGAACATTGATATGTGACAATATTAATACACGTACACAGTTTTCATCAAATAGACCGTAATCAGTCAGCAATATTGATATAGTATCCAAATACGTTTGTATCATAGCCATGCGACTATACAATAAATGTATGTATAGATACAGACAAGTCTGTGTTAAAGACCACCTCTGAATGAAGCTCACCCTGTGACAAAAGACCACTCTTCGACAACTCTTCATTAATTAAAAAAACAACAAAAAAACAAAAACTCAAAAACAAAGTAAACCTCCAAATTAAGCCCACTTGTCTATAAAGACCAGGTTTGGTCTCACATTTTGATGATCTTAGTTCACAGGATCGACTGTACACATTTTGTCACAGTTTTGCTATTTAATCTAAGGCTGCTTTTGACAAGCAAACCATATCTGCTCAGCCTATAAAATTTCTTGAACTTCACAAGAGAATTATCAACTTATTAGACAAGAATAAAAAATAAAATAAAACAATGCTTTCATATGTGAATATTATTAATTTTAAAAACATTTTATAAATGAATTTTCCAAAAAGTAAAGCAATTCAATAGCACTCTATTGCCAGAATCAAGAGATCACATATTTTCCTTGGTTTGGATTTTTTAATTTAAAAGCAATTAAAAATCTTTTGAAATTGTCAAGTCAGTGTAGGGGCAAGTTGCTTTAAATAAACACCAGCGATAGCATAGCGTGTACATGTAGCAGTTATCAGTAGATATTTTATGTCTGATATTAAATACTAGTATTCATAAATTTAGTAAACACCTGCCACATAAATGTTAAAGATTTGCTATGTGATATCATTGTACCTTATATCATAAACTATGTACTTTTACATACGCTTAAACAATTCAATTAAGGCTATATGTGTTCAAAAGTACGTTTATAGTATCTAATGGCTCAGATAATTTTGAGTGAGAAGTCATCCAGGATATCATAGTTACCTCCCTTAATAAATTCGTTATCCATTGGGGAAAATACTCTAACATTTTTAAGGCAGTAAGATATAATGAATATGGCCATGTGGTTGTGTACAAAACTTGTTATAAGATGGTCACAAATTCGATCCCGCGTCCACCAAAAACAATACAAGTATTTAACAGTATTTCGGATAGAACTTTAAAAACCGAGGTCTCATGTTCGGGTGCACTACATTAGGCGTGTAAAAAAATTAGAGTCGGCCGCTTCTTTGGCGCCTTGCCAAAGAAGCGACTCGGCTGTAACTAACCATATAGTATACCAAATAGAGAAACAACTGTAAACGGCGACGCAGACATATGCAACCAATATTCGACAGTTAAAACGAATTTCTTATTCAAACTGCTTAAATACTACATGACTAAATTTAAGCATGAATGAAAAGTTCTTGATTTTATTTTTTCTCTTTCAGGTCGGGCAATGGTCGCACTCTCTGTTTGGATGTTTTGATAATTTTGGCACATGTATAATAACGTATTTCGTGCCATGTGTGACGTTTGGTCAGACAGCCGAGGCTGTAGGGGAGGGAAGCTGTTTTGCATGTGGTATAGAACATATTTTGATTTTTTGTTAAAATACCAAGTATAAACTGAAAAAAATCTCAAAAAGAATAATATTTGTTCTAGTATTGAGTTTTAGCTTTTCAGTGTTTATAATGATGTGTTCCTAACCTAAATCGCTCAATGGCTGTATAGTTAGAAAACGATGGCATCGAACATCTTGCTCTTTGGTATAATAGGTCAAATATGTCAGGGGAGTAATAATTCCCTTTTGTTCTTTGAAACAGAAAGGTGGTTGTTCTACTCAAGCAACCGTTGGTGTCTTAAGCTATCTAGACGATAAAACACAAAAAAAGTTCAAATGAAAACATTAAGTTTAATTTCTCTTTGCCTCTTTCTATAAAGCAATCAAAGTAACGTAGATTTTAAACGGCTTATCTAACTTTTGAATGCTTGTTGAATATACAATTTTGTTGTAATTTGATATCTTTATTCTTTAGAAGCCTCATTTTTACCGCGATAAGTTGTGACATTCAATATCTCGACACCTACCTTAAAACCACAATAAAAACAAGGATGTAAAATTTGCATTTTAATCTAAAGTCACGTCAAATCAATTTATCTATATCAAAAATTAACATGAAATAATTCGGTCTAGCGATTATCGTTAATATATTAAATGTTAAATTTTGGAAGTCTTCAACTGGACATTAATGTAATCAAAGCACTGCAAGCACTGAGGTATACATTGCTTGACATCAAGACCATGCGATTTTATTCTACTGAACTCAATAGAAGTCATCTTCTGGTTACAATCAATTTTGAACACAAATCTAGGCTTATTTCTTCTCAAGTTATTAATAGGACAAGAAAGAGGTGTTGTTCCTACAGACTAGTGCTGTGTTTTTCCAGGCAAGACTATATGGTTTGCCAAATTGAAGAGCAATACAGAAATCAGTTTGCAAAGACCGGTTTATTATCTGCAGTATACAATGCTGAAATAGTAAAATAGAGTCTTCAGTGTTTTTATCTATTTCTTTAAAAACAAGACCAACATGTGGGTTTGTAGTCTACAAAAATGTGGTATTGAATCTTTCAGCATTTTTGTTTACATGCAAAACGCATTCACTGAAAAAAATGCACTCCATAGTGCAATTATTGATTCAAAATAAAAGCATTTGTACTTGACAAAATTTAGGCATCAAAGCCCTAAGCTCTAGCCTTGTACATTCTTAAATTTTTAGTACAAGAACATTACGAAAATTAATGACCCCCCCCCCCCCCCCCCCCACAAGGCAAATTTTATCCCAGGGCTAAAATTAAAACAATCTTGGTAGAGGTCGACTACACAATGCTTCATGCCAAATATCTTACCTCTAGTCTTTGTTAATTCAGAGGGGAATACTGTTTAAGTTTTTTTTCTATACATGTTTATACATTTAAGGAAATCCTAAGACACCATGGTGCCTGGTAAACCTTGTACCTTCAGACAAGTTTTTTACTATATAAATACCATATAATGAAAACCCAAAAAGACTCCTTGGCAGAGCCATTTTGACCCCAGGGCTATAATTTGAACAATAGTGATAGAGGTTTATTACACACGTAAAAGTTTCATGCCAATTCAAACATCTAGCCTTTGTCAATCCAGAGGAGAATATTTTTTAAGTTTTTTTTTCTATACATGTTTATGCATTTAAGGAAAACCTACGACACCCTGGTGCTATTTCACTAGGGGCAACATTTGAACAACTTTGGTAAAGGACGTACTTATGATATTATTTACCAAGTATCTAAGCTCTAAGCCTTAAACCTTCTGATAAAAAGATTTTTAAAAAAGTTTTTGCTATATACATATAAGGAAAACCTTAATATATGACCCCAGGGGTGAGGCTAATTTTGACCCTTGGGCTGTAACGTGAATAATCTTGGTAGAGGTTAACTACCAAATGTTTCATGACAAATATCTAACCTTTAGTCTTTGTCAATTCAGAGGAGAAGATTTTAAGTTATAACTACATACATATCTGATGATATCAGGAAAATCTATGAACCCTAGTGCAGGGCTAATTTGACACCCAGGGTATAATGTGAAAATCTTGTGAATGTCTACCAGACAATGCCTTTTGCAAAATATCTATGCTCTAGGCCTCATTTAAGTCTTTGAACAACTTTGGAAGCCCTTTACTCATGGAACAACCCTGTCAAGTTTTGTTGAAATTGGACAAGATGTTTTCAAAAGATGTTAACTATATAATGTATAAAACACACACACATGCACGCATGCATGCACACACATACAAAAGAGGGGAATCGCTATATGCCAACACAGCATCTACATGCATCAGACCAGCAATCCAACACATTTTCAAAAAATAAAATGACAAGTACATTGTTGATGTGTTGAAAGCCTTGTGAAATTTAATAAAACTAGAACTATCGCTGAATGTGATTCATACCCCCACCAATGTCCTTGACAGAAGACAACTTGGAAAGGTGGTTAAGGGAATAACTTAAGTGACACAAATACATAAAAAGAAATTATCTCTGGTGAAAAAAAAACTAATTGTACAGGTTATAGTAAAAATATCTATTATCAAATCATGTTCGAAACAGTTAAATAACCTTTCATTCTCCCAATATACTAAACTTTTTATAAGTCAATTTTTGACCTTCAAGAGTGTGGCCTTGACCTTCAGCTGGCACAAGGGTAAGATGAGTTCTGCACATCGCCCAATTGGAGTGAACATTTGAGTAAAGTTTGAAGAAAATCCTTCCATTAGTATAGAATTTATAGAGCGGACACAACATATTGTCTAGTATCGATTGTATGTAAATTTAAAGACTTAAAAAGGGGCATAACTTTGTCAAAATCCAATACAGAGTTATGAAACTTGACCTGCATATCGTAATTGTGACACACCTCATATATCTTTTAAGTTTCAAGCAAATACCTATGCTTGTTTCCGAAATATTCAAGAACATGTTTTAATCTAAGAACATTTTCTAAGTCAATTTTTGACCTTCAAGTCTGACCTTGACCTTTAGCCTGCACAAAGGAGACATGGATTCTGCACATAACCTTGTTTAGGTGAACATTTGAGAAAAGTTTGAAGAAAATTCTTCCATTAGTATAGGATTTATAGAGCGGACACAACATATTGTCTAATATGTGATTGTATTTAAATTTGAAGATTAAAAAGGGGCATAACTTTGTTAAAATGCATATACAGAGTTATGAAACTTGACCAGCATATCTTAATTGTGACACTTCATTTATATTTTAAGTTTCAAGCAAATACCTTTCCTAGATTCAGAAATATTCAGATAAATGTTAAAATTAAAGAACATTTTCTAAGTCAATTTTTGACCTTCAAGTGTGAACTTGACCTTAAGCCGGCAAAAGATTGACATGGGTTCTGCACATAACCTTGTTGAGATGAACATTTGAGCCAAGTTTGAAGAAAATCTTTCAATAAGTGTAGGACTTACAGAGCGGACACGACATACTGTGTAATATTTTATTGTTTGATATTTGACCTTCAATTGTGACCTTGACCTTGAGCTGACACATGGGCAACATGGGTTCTGCACATCCCATTGTTGAAATGAACATTTGAGCCAAGTTTGAAGAAAATCTTTCAATTAGTGTAGGACTTACAGAGCGGACACGACATATTGTGTAATATTTGATTGTTTGATATTTGACCTTCAATTGTGACCTTGACCTTAAAATGACACATGGGCAACATGAGTTCTGCACATTCCCTTGTTGAGGTGAACATTTTAGCCAAGTTTGAAGAAAATCTTTCAATTATTGTAGGACCTACAGAGCGGACACGACATACTGTCTAATATATGATTGTGTTTGATATTTGACCTTCAATTGTGACCTTGACCTTGAGCTGACACATGGGCAACATGGGTTCTGCACATGCCCTTGCTGAGGTGAACATTTGAGCCAAGTTTGAAGAAAATCCTTCAAGTGGTATAGGAGTTATAGAGCGTACACGAAAATGGAGACGGACGGACGGACATTTTGTGGTGGGGTATAATAATTAAGCTTTATAATATCTAGAATAAACTTTCATTTTTTCATTCCAAACTGTAAACAAACAATATGAGGTATGGTACATGTTATGGTCAACCAAGTGGATCTCAATGGAGCTAGGTGGAGAGGTCCAGTGTGGGAATCCAAAGATTAGTAAATCATGTTTGCTTACTGAGTTCATCAGAAAGTATTTAAGCAATAAGTTGAAATTTATATGGCATAATGCACTTTATGTGTGTTAATATGCTATATATCAAAATTAAATACTCAGTATCTTTTTTTTTTGTTAACTATAAACTTAAAGAATTAATAAATTTCTTTTATATAATCTATGAATTCAGTTTATAGTATCTTTTTTGGTTTGACTTTTATCACAGTCTGTGCTTTTTGTGATACCATACTATTGTTTCCGGCACCTTTACTCCAAGTAAGCAAATGAAGTAATTGAAGACCAGGACCTTGAGTGTAGTAACTTCCTTTCTGAGTGGGGGATCTGAACATCACTGTCTGTCCTGTCCACCATGTCTCGATATCGGATTTGTCTTGGTACAGACCACCCTGTCTCATGGTCTGCAAGGTCCTGCATGTATGGCCAGCTGGGACTGTTTAATGTCACCGAGGAGAACTCCATATAGTTTTTTGACAATCAATAAATATTTTACAATCCAATAGGAAAAAAATGATTCATGTAGTATCTTTTTTAGCTAAATCCTTTCAAGCTATCATCATCGTGTACAATAAAACTTACTGGTAAGGAGTTAATTAAGGGCTTCTCCCCCAATACAAAAAAGGTCAAATTAAGAAGTAGTACTGTTACAATGCCTTATCAAAAATAAAGTCACATGCATATATAGACAATAACTAAATATTTAACAATATTGATTTAATACAAATAAATCATTAATATATGCAGTCCAGCCAATAATGAGCTGAAAATATTTATCATTATCAAAGAGTGAGAAAATGAAATGTAGCCTGACTAAAACTCAAACCAGAGACACTCAGAATACCATACCTTAGCACTACCAAAAAAACCCAGAACCCTTGGAATACCATTCAGCAGCTCTACAGCTTAAATATTTTCAGTCTCATAGTTCTATGCATTGACATAATCCACAGCATATTGAAATTTTTCCTTTTTCATTGGCACACTTAAGTAACAAAGTGAATTGACTTATGACTCAGTTATGTACCATCATAAACATATATTGGACCCTAAAAGTAACAGGATGAAAATATCACAGGGTGAGAAAAATGTGCAGTTTGACCGGCATCAAACCTGAATCAGAATATTATACATGTATGTGGGCTGTACTGACTCACTCAGCTGAGCTATCTAGCTGGCAATGTCAATAATCTATTACACATGGGCATAGAAGTCAAAGAAACATTCATTGATAATGACCCATTATTTAAAGTAAATCATATCAGAAACATCCCTTGAAAATGATATCATTTCATTTTTGACCCACAGTTATTACCACTACCTCCTAATGGGCCTAAGTAAACTGAGCCTGCAGAATTTTATAATTTTGCTGTCTGTCAGACATGGCAATTTCTTATGGGTTTCATCTTTATCTCCATTTGAAGGGATGTAACTCATGTTTACTAAATAGTTTGTTCTTATCTGTCTATCTTAGCCATTACAGACTATTCTAGCTGTATATAAACATAAAAAATCTTTTATATTAACAAACAAAACATAATAAGATGAAAAATTTACCAGTTGGAGAAATTCATCAAATGGATGGAGGTCCAGGAATGATGAATATGGATAGAAATATTTTTTTTGACTGGCTTTATGTACCTTCTAGTTATCATTGTGGCAAGGAATTTTATAATTATTCAGTTAAACCTGGTTTTTCAGTTAAGATTTCATCATAAAAAGATCTTCAGGACTCTAAATAAATTCATATTTGTGGTATCAGGGGAAATTAAATTACTATTTGTGCTAAATCTGATCATAAACATCAATCTAAATATTTAGAATGTACCTGTGTTGAGTGTCATATTTCACTCTTCACTTTGGTTATCCCAGGTCAACCCTTTTTTTTACTAATGGCTTTAATTTAACTGCCCATGCAATCATAAGCTCATATATGGCTAATAATTTTACCTTATATATATATATCAATAGTCTAAGGAGTTATGTAAAAAAATGTTATGGGTGGCTCAGCCTGACTGAGTGATTTGATTGTAAATAACATATTTCAAAATAAATTTCTGGACTCAACATGCATTCAAAACTCTGTAAGAAAACTGTCAAATGATGAATAATTATCTGGATTTGTTACCCAAAATCTGTGTGATTCTAGCACTTCATTTTTTCTAGGATTGCAATAGCTTTCTATTTTGTCAAATATTTTTTTCACTTTCAGTTTATGTTCTGCATTTGCCCATGTAAATTGATAACTTTAGGTCCAGCACAGTGTAATAGGATATTTACTTGTATCTTTTCATCTTTCTCAGCATTTCCACTGGCAGTCAACACTGGTAAAGTAAATTTCCATTGGCGCTTCCATTTGATAAAGTTATGTGATATGTTACCATTTTCAACATCTAAATGTCTAGGGGGTCTAAACATATCTGCCATGATTGTCAGTTCGAATAATACCGATTACGAAGGCTAAATTCGAATAATATTGAGTACAAATCCTTAGTTCGAATAATATTGAGTACGAATCTTCCTCTTCCCGAAAATGGCTTTTGGACGATATATTTCACTAAAGTTGCAGAAATACTTCACACTGCAGGTGTGAAACAAATAATTGCATACTCCTCCGATGCCACCACGTTGATAGGGTTCTATTATATGCAATTATATGACAATACGTCAGAACGTAAACTTTTAAAACAATTTATAAAGACGCTTTTTTAAAAACCCCCCAAAGTTTTTTTTTTTCATAAAATAAAAAAGAACCATATAAAATTGTATATTTTCGGGTTTCCCAAAAAAAGTTTGAAAAAAAGAAAAAAATTTTTGGGAAGTCTTTTTTAAAAATAATAAGGTTTTTTGTTTGATTTTAAAATTTTTGGGGGTTTGGGCATATTTTTATTACAAAGGAAACTTTCGTAAAATTATCATCTGGGACCCCAAAAAGGTTTACAAAATGCTTTTAGAATTTTAAAAAGAAATTTTTATAAATTTTTTTTTTCTTGTTTTGGAAAAAGAAAAAAGGGGGAATTGGGAAATTCAAAAATTATTTAAACCCCTATGCCAAAAAAAGTATATTAAAAAAAAAAGTTTAACTAAGGGGAAATCCGGCCAAAATAGAAAATTTCATCCAAAAGGGGGAAAGGTTGAAAACAAAAACCCCGTTTTGGGTACTAAAACTTTAAATAACAAGCTAAAATTTTGTTTTAACCCCTTGCAAGGGAATGTATAAAAAAAAAGCTTAAGGGCAACTTCCCATGCAGGGAAACTCCCCTTTTTTCCCCCCCCCCCCCCCCCCCAAATGTAAAAAATCCCGCCAAGGGGGGGTAATCATTTTTGAGGGAAATTTGGGACGGGTAAATTATATAAATTTGCTGAAAAATTACCTCCCCTTTAATTTTTTCATGTTTTAGTTACACTCGGGTTTCATGGGTCTAAAGGGAGCAGTGACAAAAAAAAACAAAAAAAAAAATGTGTTTTAAGCGCAAAAAAACCAACTTAAAAAAAAATTTTTTAAAGTCAGTATTTCAAGCAATAAAACATGGTCAAAATTTAAAAAAAAATAGCCCTTACTGCGTTATTTACGCAGGGGAAATATAGTCAAAATTACATGTACTGCAAAAACAAGTCATTAATCGCACATAACATGTACATTATTGAATATTGAATCTTTATACTTTTCGTAAAATCTCAGTGTATTTTTTCATCAATTTGATTTTCTTGAAATATTTTTTTCTGATCTTGAGGCATGTAGCTTTAAAAAAGAATATTCGTCCATGCATATGTGTAATTTTCAGATCTTCCAGGTTTTCAAAATTAAAAAAAAAAACTTATATCAAATTAAATTTTTTTATAATAATTGAATAACAAAATATATGATTATTGAGATTTCTGCACAACTATCATAGTTGTTATTTCGAAAAAACAATTAGCCATTGATATAATTAAAATTTGTGTAGAATGATAGAAACAACAAATAGGTGAAAATGTCTTTCAAGGTTAATGACATTATTATCAATGTTTCTATTCCATCAATGAAAATTTACATTTTCCCCAAAAGTTTTGGGGTAAACGGGGCCCCATTTTTATTTCCCGTTGGGTTTGGAAACCCCCCCGGGGGCTTCTTTTTTTTTACAAAGCCCCCTGTTTTACGTTTTATATTTACAACCGGTTTGACTTTTTTTAAAACCCTTTGGGTTTTTCCCTTTGAAAAAAAACACAGGGGCACTTTGGGGGTTTGGGGCTCAAAAAAAAGCTTTTAAAAACCCCAAAAAAAAAAAACTAAATTTTTTCAATTTTTGCACACTGTATACATATTAAAAAAAAATTAAAATTTAAGCCCCCTTTTTAAAAATTTTATATTTTTAAAAATTTTAGGAAAAAAAAAGTTTTTCCGGAAAAAAAAACCGCACCCCAACAAATTAACCCTTTTTTAAAACCTTTTCCCAAAATTTTTACATTTTGTCCTTTTGGGGATCGACCCCAGGAAAATATAAAATTTTTTCACAAAAAACTTTTGAAAAATTTAAAAGTGGCCCCCCTTTTCCGTTCAAAAAACGCACGCTTTTTAAATTTTGGGAAAAAACCCAAAATAAAACGGATGCTTTTGTTCATAGCCGACAGGTCCCCGTTTTGGGAAATTTTTGAAAAATTTTGTAAAAAGGGAAAAAAAAAAGGGGATAAAAAATTTTGCTTTTTGGGTTGTTTTTATTTTCCGTTAAATTTTTAAATGACCATCCCTCGTGGGAAAATTTTTTTTTTTCTTTCAAAAAAAAGGGTTTTTTTGAAATATTGGGAAAAATTGGGAAAAAAATTAAAATGGTGATTTTAAGGGGAAGGGGGGGCCGAATTTTTTTGGCCCAAAAAATTTTTTTCTTGTTTTACATTATGAAGTTAAAAGAAATTTTAAAACGGCTTATTTTTAAAATTTTTTTTAATTTTAAAGATTCATACATGTTGGGTGGGATTGAAAAAATAAATTTTAAAAGGGGGTTTTTAGGGTTCCCAAACCCCCCAAAGGGCTTTTTGAAAAAAAAAAAGGCAAAGCTTTTCCCTTTAAGGGGCTTTTCCCCAATTTTTTTTTAAACCAATTTTTTAAACATCAAGTTGGGTGGGGGAATTTAGATGGGAAAATTTAAAAGGGAAAAAAAGGGGGAAAGTGGGTCAAAGCCGGAAATTCTTGGGGAAATTATTTTGCCCCCTTCGCGCACTATTTTAGGGGGGGGCAAAAGGAAGAAAGGGGGAGACCAAACGCCCGAAACATGAGCGAGGGGGTAAAAGAAAACCGGAAATTTAAACATTTTTAGTAAAATTTGAAATTTACGGGGTTTAGTTTCCCCTTGGGGTTTTTAAGTTTTTTAGAAAATAAAAAATAAATTTCCCCCCCCTTTTTGGAAAAAAAAAGGGAATTTCCGGTTTCCAAAAGTTTGGGGCGTTTTTTAATTTTATAATATATAATTTTTTAAAAAAGAAAAAAAAAATTTTCTTTTTTGGGGAAATAGGAAAAGGCGTTGAAAAAAAAAAAACTTTATTATTCCATTTCAGTATTTTTTGATGTTTTAAAAGTAAAAAATTTTTAATTTTTACCTGGTGCCATTTTAAATTTTTTGAAATTAACTTTAAAATTTTAAAAACAGAAATTTTTTAAAATTTCTTTTTTCCCAAATTTTTGTTTAGGCGGGAATTTTCCAAAAATTTTATTTTTAAAAAAGAGGGTTTTCAATTTTTTTTTAAAACCCCCCGTTGAAAAACTAAATTTTTCCCTTTTTTGTTTGGGTTGGGTTTTTAAAAATTTAAAATAGCACTTTTTAAAAGGGGTTTTTAAAAAGCCCTTTTTAACGAATTTTTTTGAAAGGGGTAAATTTTTAAAACTGATCTTAGGTTTGTGGGGAAAAAAACCCAAACCGGGCGCTTTTACAATTCTAATCCTTCCGGCCCAAAAAAATGAGGGTTTCCCGCAGGGAAAAACCCACACACCAAAACAAAAATTACCAGTTTCGAAAAAAAAAATTTTCAAATAATACAAACATAAAATTTTAAAAAACAATTTAAAAAAAGGAAAACATTTTAAAAAAGACCCCCAAAAAATTTTTTAAACGATAATTTCTAAAAGTTTTTTTTGGTTTTAATTTCCCAAACCGGGGGAATGAGAGAACCTTTAAGTAAACCCCCTAACTGATGGGTTTTTTTGGTTTTAAATGAATTTATTAAAAAACCCGTTTACACAATTTTTTGATCATTTTAAAGGGCATTTCCCCAAGTTTTTTTCTTGCTACCAAAAACTGACCCAATCCTCAAAAAGACCCTCATTTTCTCATTTTTAAAAAAAAAGGGTAAATCTTTTTCTAGGGATTCAAAAATTTTAAAAATTTTAAACCCTGTTTTTTTAACATTGCCTTTAAGGGCCCAAAAAATTAAGAATTTATTAAATTTAATTTTTCGTTTTATGTAACTTAAAAAAACCCCTTTTTATAGGGGGAAAGGTTTAAATACTTTAATAAAATTTCTTAATAAACAAACATACAAATTTTAAAAAAGGGATCAATAAATTTTTAAATAAATTTTCCCCATTTTCGGGGGTAATAACGGGGCCCTTTTTTAAACCCGACACCGGGACTTTAAAATTTAATTTTTTAAGAAATTAATGCAAAGGGGCCTTTTCAAATCAAAAACATGTTTTCCATTCAAAATAATTTATACACCCTCTGCGGTCCCAATCACATCCCTTTTCTCTGGAAAAACCCTCGTTTAACACAAAAAAAGAAAAAGAAGTTTTTTTAAAAAGCTTCTCAGTTTTAAAATTTGGGCAAAAAGCAAAATTTAACCCCCATTTTTTTTTGACAAAAAGCAAAATTAAACCCCAATTTTTTGTTTACATAAAAAAAATTAACCAACCCCAATTTTTTTTTGACAAAAAACAACTTAAACCCCCTATTTTTTCAGGTTTTTAAAAGACAAAACCCTGTTTAAATAATTAACAAAAAAAAATTTCAATGTTCAAAATTTTAAAAAAAACAATTAAAAAGTTTAACTACGCTTTTTAGAAAGGGAATGTTCCAAATTTTTTAACGGGTTTCACAGGGGCCCGTTTTTTTTGCGATTTTAAAACCCCCTAAAAAAGGGGGGTAAACCCCCGTTGTTTTGTTGGGCACCCCACTGAGTTCCCGGAGGGTTAAACCCCGCAATAATTGAGAAAAAAAAGAACCAATTTAAAAAACCCATCAAGGGTTTTTGGGGAGGCTCCTGTTTAGGGGTATCCCTCGCAGGGTTTTTTTGCGATTTAAAAAACCCCCAAAGGGCCACACATTTTAAATTTTGTTTTCCCCCAAAATGTGTTTCCCCCATCATAAAAAGGGTTTTAAATGCAATAAGGGGAAAAATTTTAAAAGGGCCCACAACCTTTTTTTGCAGTGTCCCCGGGAAGGGTATTAAAATCGGTTTTATTTTCCAAAAGAAAAATTTTTTAAAGGGAAACAACCCCTGGGGGTTTTTGTTTTAAACCTTTATTGTTTTTGCTATCATCCTGTTTTTTTGCGGAAAAAAGGGCCCCTTAAAAAAACCTATTTTTGCGGGGTTGTATTTAAACCCCTTTTTTCCCCCAGGGATCAAACCCCCGGTTCTATTGCGAATTAAAAAACCCCCTAAAAAACAATCACCCTGGTTTGAAAAGTTTTTTCCCTGTTCCCGAAGGGGGGCCTTTTGCCGGTTGAACCGAATAAAAACCCTTTAAAACCCATTTACAAGGTTTTTGGGAGCCCACTGTGTTTTTTCCCCCAAAGGCCCAACTGTGGTTTAATCGCCCAGAAAAATTTTTAGGGGATCTATACCGGAGGTTTCCAAACGTCAGGTTTTTCCCAAAATTTCATCACGGAAATTTTTTTTCAATGGGAAAAAAAAACCCCTTTAAAAAAGGGCCATACCCTTTTTGGTGCTTTTCCAACTGGAATTTCCGGGGACAATTTGACGAAATTTTTTTTAAAAAAAAAAAGGGGGGTATTTAGGGGAAAAGGGGCCAATTAAATTTGTTTTTGGGCTACACCCCCATAAAAAAGGGAATTGGGAATTTAAAAACCCCCTAAAAAAAGGGGAAAAACCTTGGGGAGTCGCCTAAGGTTTTTTTTGAGGGAAACCCCCAAACCCCGGTTTAAAATTTGAAAATTTCCCTAAAAGGCCCAATTAACCCTTTTCCCTCACCGGGGTTCCGGGGAACTTCACCCCCGGTTTTTTTGCGATGATTAAACAATTTTAAAAGGCCCGGATCAAAAGGGGGTTGGTTTTCCCTGGTTTTAATTTTTTTGGGGAAAAGCCCCTCAAAAAGTCTATCACCCTTGGGTTTTCCACTTTTTCTGTTTCCAGACACCGCAAGGGGTTTTATTCAAAAAAAAGAACCCTCAAAAAAGGGGCATTACCCTGGGGGAATTTTTTGGGATAATTTTTTTTCCCCGGGGGTATTTTAACCCCCGGGTTTTTAAGCAAAAAGAACCCCCAAAAAAGGAATTCCCTGTGTTGTCAGCCTCTGTGTTTTTTTAGGGGTTTAAACCCCCGGCCCCGCTATTTAATTTTTGGTTGGGCTGATTTCCAGACAAAAAAAAAACAAAATTACTGGTTGGGGGTTAAAATATTAAAAGTTCGGAAAAAACTTTTTAAAAGGGGGAATATTTAAAAAATTTGGGCCCCCCTTAAAAAAAAGGGTTTTTTGTTCAAAAAAAACATTAAGTTTTTCTAGTAGAAATTTTTTAATTTTAAAAAAGAAAATGGTTTTATCTTTTAAGGGGCCCGAATGGGGTTTTTTAAATAGGGGGTTGGGTTTTTTAAAAAAAAATTGGGGCTTTGACATACATTTTTAAAATTAACAAAAAAATACCAAATTTAAAAAAAAAAAAACAAACAAAATTCTGCCCAAACTCCCAAAAATTAAAAAGGGGGTCATTTTTTTTTTTTGTTAAAAAAAAAAGTTTTTAACAAAAAAAAATTTTTTCCAAAATTCCCCGATTGTTTTTTTGCAGAAATTAACTTTCTAAAAGCTGATCCTCAAAATGTTCTTACGATTAAAATTTTCCCATTAAGGGCTTTTTTAATTTCCGTGAAAAGGAAAAAAACGGTTTAAAAAAACATTATACCTTTAGAAAAACCTTTTTTTTAATTTTAAAAAAGGGGACCCAAATTTTATTAATTAGTTTTTCGAATAAAATTTAAATTTTGGCCCTTTTAAAAGTTTTTCTGTTTAAACCCAATTTCTGCGCTGGAGCGTTTCAGTTAAAAATGGGCCCTTTGAAGAGCAAAAAAGTTTAAAAAAAAAGTTTGCATTTTGACTTATTTTTAAAAAAATTAAAATTTAAATATTAAAGATTTTCCCAAAGCCCCAAAAAGGGGGTTAAAATAATTTTTAAAAAATATAAAAATTAAAAAATTGGATAAAGGGAAAAAAGAGCAAATATAGGTTTAAAAGGATATTTATATTACTTAAAAAAAGGGTTTTAGTTTTGGGAAAAAAAAAATCCCCTTTCACACCCCAAAAAAAACAGGAAAACCCCAAATCGAGCATTTTTTTTAAAAACTTTAAAAATATAAAAAAATTACAAAAAGGGACAAATTTTTCAAAAAAATTTTAAAACCTTTTTTGAAATTTTTTGTCTAAGATTAAAATTTTTTAAGTTATTAGTGGGGCTTGAAAAAAAATTCATGGCCCCCTGGCCTAATGGGAGATTTTTTTTCTTGTTTATTTTTTTATTTTTTTTTTTCTTTTAAAAGCTATTTTTAGACTAAAGATTTACAATATTTTTAAAAATTTTTAAAAAATTTTCCCTTTTTGATTAAAAATACATTTTTAAAAAAAAATTTTAAAAATTATTTAAAAAAACTCGTGGAAGGGATGGGGCTTTTGAAAAAGGTCGAATTCTAATTTACGGAAAAATTTGGATATTTTTAAAAAAGGGAAAAACTACTAAAAGGGTCACCATTTGAACTGCGTTTTCCTTTTTAAACAATGCATACTCTTTTAAAATTTTTCACGGGGTTTTTGAAAAAAAAAATTTAAAAATGTCGGGGGCGGGGGGAACACCCTTTTATGTCATTTTTTAGGTACTTTTTTTAGAAACGTTTCAACCGTACATTTTTGGCAAAGGGTTAAAAAAATAAAAAAAAAAAAATGGGTTAAAAAGGGGGTTTTTAGTAAAACAACATAAAAAAACCAAAACTCGGGCGTTTTTTAAATATTTAACTGAAACAAATTTTTAAAAAAAAATTTCCAAAGACCGCCCAAAAGGAAAAAGGGGTTTTTGACTAATTTTTATTATCCAAGGGTTTTCGCGTTTACGAAAAAATTTTTTTGGTTTTTATAAATTAATTTAAAAAAAAAATGAAGATCATTTTAAAGGAAGTAATTTTTTTATTTTTAACCATATCTACAGTCATTTTTATGGAAATTGTATATGCAGGGTCAATGCTGTTTTCCAAAAAAAGGAGGGATAAGTTTCCCCAAAATAGGGTTTCCAAAGTGGGTGAAAAAATTACGTTTTGGGTTCGAAATATATGGGGCCCCGTTAAATTTCACCGGACGGCGTTGGGGGCCCGTCCAATTAAGGGGGTTTTAGGGGTTTTTATAAGGGTCGGAAAATTTTAAAGAAAAACTGGGAAATTTCCCAAAGTCTTTTACACTTCCCGGTATTTTATGGGTTTATTCAAAATTTATTCTTTCTACTTAAAAAATGGGAAATTGTTTTTTTGTAAAAAATGTTTTAAACCCGGGTTTAAAAATGTTTAAATTTAGCATATAAAAAAAAAAGAAACTTTTATGAGTTATAAAACATTTTAAAAACCTTTTTTCTCCTTTTTTATTTTTCCTTTTTCGTATGGTTTAAAATTTTAAATTAGATATTTTTACTGAGCTTTGGGGAAAAAAGGGGAAAAGAAAAAAAACGAAATCATGCAAAATTATTTTTTGATAAAAAAGGGGTTTTTTTGTTTCCCCTATATTCCTTTTTTCTTTTTTTCTTTACATAATGACCAAAAAGTATAAGGGAAAGGGACTTTTCATCAAAAACAAAAAAATTTGGAAACGGGGTGAACTTCAAATTAAATTAAAAGCGGTTAAAAATTTTGGGGGATGTTTCCCAAAAATTTTAAACCAAGGGACACCCTTGGGAGAATTTAAAAAACCCGGGGGCGGTTTTAATTTTTATAATTTTTAAAAGAAATTTGGTTGGGAGAAAAATTAAAAATAAAATAAAAATAAAAAATAAAAAAATAAAAAAATGAGATGATAATAGAAGAAAAATAAAAAAAAAGGTTTTTTTTATTTAAAACAATATTTTAAAACCTTTCCCAATATAAACAAAATTTTTAATTTTTAAAAAATTTTTTTTAAATTTTTAAAAAATTAAAAAACATATTCAAGAAAACTAAAATTAATTTTTTTCCTTTTATATATACAAAATCCTCAGCTCAAGATAAAAAATTTTATCTTTGGTTTTCCCCTTTTTAAACCCCCGAAACAGGGGGAAATACTTCTTTTTAAAAACCTTTTTTTTAAAGAGGGGGGGGGGGGTCCCTTTAAAATTTTTATTAGAATTTTAAAACCACGTTTTTGGGTTTTCAACATTAATTAAAAATAATTTCAAAATTTCCTGGCCCTTTCTTTCAAAGGGGTCATGCTACCTTTAATTTTACACTGAGTTGGTGGACAAACATAGTTTATCCCATTTTCCCCCATTAAAAATTTTAAAAAGAATTTTTTAATAATTTTAAAAAATATTTAATTGTATTTTTTTTTTAAAAACAACAAAAACAAATTAAAAAGTTTTTATTGTATGGGGAAAAGGTTTAGGGGTTTCGCCTTTTAAAATTTATACAAATAAAAAATATCGTTTTGGTGTAAAACTTTATTTTCTGTTTTTGAGGTGAAACGCTGAATCGAGGGAAAAAAGGGATACAGAAAGAAAAAAAAAATTTTAAATCTTATTGGGAAAACTAGCTTAAAGTCTGCGAAATTGACAGCATTGGTTTTTTCGTGCGTTGGCCCCGGTTTTTTTAAAGGGGAATTCGGGGGGCATTTTCCCTTTTTCTCATGGGGGGAAAAGAAAATATATTTTATTTTAAAAAAACCCCAAAGGGGTGACAATTGAAAATTGGGTCTTAAAAAAGGCCCAACTACATGTAAAGCCATTTTTATGCCCTTTTTTAAAAGGGGCCAGTTTTTCCCCCTCAAAACAGTGGGGCAAAATCATGGAAAAACCCAAATTTGCTATTGTTTTTCCCCCCCTCATTTCAATGAAATCAACATTTATTTAAAAAAAAATTTTTTGTGGAATTTTAAGCCCAAATTTTTAAAAACCCGTTGTAAAAACAATAAATTCTCTTTTTGCAAAACCGGGTTTCACAGTTTTTTGTAACTGTTAAATGATGGGCTTTAAAACGGAAAAAAATGGGTCTTTTAAAAAAAAACTTTTTTAAAATTGAAAAAAATTTTAAAAATTTTTTTTAAAAAATTTTGAAATTGTTTTTTAAAATTTTTTTGGACATTTGGGAAAATTAAATACATGGGAAAAAAACAGGGACTTTAAAAAAAATTTTTAAAAACCCCCGACGATGAATGCTGTTATACACAACGTTTATTTATTTCCAGATCGTGATGTATTTTGAGAGTAACAGCAATTCGATCAAGTACAGGACACCAATACCTGGTGAAGTCGTAACTGGAACTAGCATTGAGATTGTGTTTGTACCTCAGGAGCCGTGGAACCAGTAAGCCATTCTAGTTCAACATTTTAGTAGAACAGTAATTCAATAACTCTTAAACTGTATAAAAGTGGCTTAAAATACCCCCTTAAGACATCATTTGTAAATGTGATAACTAAAAGAAGGAGAACGGTGACCCCAATATTTTCTTCACTAAAAAGTTTCTGTTATCATATTCTAACAACATGCCAAGTTTTAAGAAATTCTATTTAACAGTTTTCATTTTGTCTATATGCCTGTATGAAAATTCCCGAAAACGTCTCTTATTTAATGTCAAATGCTGACGAAAAGAAAATTCTCTCTATAATTCATTTTAGGATTGTTTTCAACATTTATGATGCAAGCGAAACTGACATCGTACTACACATATCATTTCGGAAAGACTTTAACAAGATTCAGCTCAATTCGGAAGTCCAAGGCAAATTTATGCAGAATAAAAACGCTGAGGGCGTGGCAATTACATCAGGCAGTGTTGCCAAATTAACTGTGGAAGTTCATCAAGATGCATTCAAGGTTCGTAAGTTGCTCTTTCTTGCACGCGCTCTTATCTGTTCATTTAAATGATTATATGAATGAATGTACATAATTATTAAACAAGCTTTTTTGTTAATCAACACTTGGTATAATATATCCATGAGGTTATGCATTTGCTACCACTATTACTATTTTACTGTAATATTTCTATATGAAAGATATTTCAAAGCTGGCCTTTCAAAAGTCTTTTCGAAATGTGTAACTCGGTTCTAATAATGTGTTTTTTTTTATCAAAGTAAAAAATTATAATTGGATACCCTTTTCCTTTGTTTCTTGGCGGAGTTCACATATAGATACAAGATGGTAATATTTAATAGTGTTTCTTTTATACAAACAAATACAATTCAACCCTCCATTTCTTCATAATCTTCCAACCTGCAAACAAAAGACGTTAAACCAACGTTATACTGACGTTAGATCACGACGTTGGATCAACGTCGCCAGAAGGTTGTACTTGCAGATAATCGCCTTACATATTTTGTTTTGTTTATATTTTAGGTGTTTGTTGACGGAAAAGAGAAATACCATTATTCTGCAGTCTTGAGCCCTGATTTGTCACGAATTATACATTTCAGTTCTTCATTGGGCTCCAATTGTTTGCTAGAGAAAATATGTTTTAAAGACCTGTAACAGTTCATTTCAAGTGAAAATCTACAAAACTGATATTTGATTAAAGAATTACTGAAGATGGCATATCAAAGACAAAATTGAAATTCCTATTGATACCATTCACATAACTATGGTATAATGTTAACAATGAAAAGAATATACATGTATAGGTAAGGCGTAACATTGAATCATATTTCAATTTCATGTAACACTTTTGTCTAAATGCAAATAAGATCAGCCTATTTATTATACCTCAATATATCCTCCAATGTAAAACTCCCATAGGCCTATTATGTTTTCTGATTGAATATCACCCTCCTAGGATTTATTCCCCGGCGAATATTTCTTATATCACCCTTGGGCACATAACTCTTGCATAACTCTCTATTATCGTACATTCTAGCCTCTCTGATTGTGTCTTTAGGATTAGCATCACCTGTAAAAATGATGTGTCTATTTATTTCCTTGACTGCGTACTTTAAAAATATTGTAGTTGTAGGTCTTAGGGTGTAATAAACGGGGTGACATTAACTGGCTTATTACCCAGTTCTCGGGTTGACAATATCCTTTTCACCCCGACAGACATGTGTTATTTATATAATGTCTTATTAAGTACCATTATACTTAATATAAGAACATTTTTGTATAGGTTAATTTTTATAAGAAAGCATTTACACAATTAAGACGGTCAAGAACAGTGCAACACTTACCAATTTAGTGGTTAAAATCATGTTTTATAAAACTGTCGATTTACTAGACTGATTGAATTTAGCCGATTAAACAAAGTAAATTTGTTATATTCACTTGAAATACTGCAATCCTATTGGGCAAAATAATTTCATATACTAAATTTTGTTTTGATTGTCAGGTACTATGTGGCCCCGTATGTTATCTTAGTATTATTATACTAAGTAGTTTATCTCTCATACAAATAATTAATTAAAACAAAAATGTTTTGAAGAAAAAATGCTTGTTCTCTATACCCATTCATAATAAACATTTTAACCATTATATTTAAAAGACCATGGCTAACCTGCAGAGAACTTACACGGTAAGACCAGTTTCATTGAAATATATAGAAAGAAGGACCCTAGTGAAACCGAATATTCTCCGTAGATATCGAAGTCATTGTTCGATCTCTCAACTACTCAACTACATGTACATAGGTCACTGCCCTAACACACCAAACGCTCGGCGCAATATTATCGCCATCACTACATTTTGTATATTTTACTGTCCCTAATAAAAACTACATGCTGCGGTATTACGACTTTGTTCACGACCTACCTTACTTTTTTGGCCCTTGAAATTGTGAAGAATCACACGTAAAAGATAAGGATTGCGTACGGTATTTCGATCATTGCTTGTTTTAATGATCGGTGATTTTCTCTTTCATTTTATAAAATTAATGAATGTTTGTAACTGTTGCCTACCATTTAAACACCATTTGTCTGATTCCGCTGTAGATTGGTCCTCGCCATAGTTTTTCTTTACAACAATAAAAGTCACAAAGCTCTAACGCAAGCAAAATGTCCAGGAGATTTCCTCGTGGCATGGTCTGATTTGGACCGGCGATTAGTTCTTTCTGTATATAAAGTGTATTAATTTTCTTATAAAAAAAAAATCAACGAGCTAATCGTTAAAACACACTTTGTTTGATTCCATTGAGGATTCGTTTTTCAAATAGTTTGGAGGGTATACTTTACAGCAAAAAAAAAGCTTTAATTCCTTACGAAAGGATAATATCCGCCAGATAGGAGAATGAATGGTCATCTACATAGGTAGACGAATTTATGTTTAGATCTGCATAGTTGTTGAAATTAAATGGGACTCATTACGACATGAAAATTTCATTACGTCGCGCTGTACATTGTCGTTTTTTGGTATTGTTTCAGGAATCCGACACCATATATCTTATTTATATATAGACAGAGCTGACATTCTCGTAATGCCTAGGATATAAATAAGTTTCATCGATATATAAAGTTTTAATAAGCACATGACAATAAAATCAAATTTGAGTATAAACATAGTATACATGTATAAGTTATCAAATCCGTTACCTAATCTAACCAAAATAACACACACAAGCAACAAAACACATGTGTGACCCTGCTTTACTATATTAAAGGTGGCTATTAGAGTTTTTGAAGGCGCACAACACTATGAAATTCTGTACATTCAATTTTTTTCAAAACAATCTTGTTTCCTAGTTTTTAAAAGTAAAAAAAACGGATAAATTTAGAAATTTAATTGTTTTATTATAATCCAATGCAACATCAACGCGTTTTGGTTCATGTGAAACAGTTCCATTTTAGGCGGGGACAAAGCATACTCTGTCGCCGGACTTATCTATGCTACTTAATTATAGATGAAACGTGTTTACGCATAATGGGTCCACAATATATAATATCGTTTAACTACAGACAGTTGCACAGTCCATTATTGGTATACGGAGATAAGAATACATTGTATTTTAATTTAAGGGAATGTAAAAATCAAAATCTTTTGTTACAAAGCAAGAAATTGTAAATTGGTTCTGAAGTGTAAAGCTGATGAATATCAATGTTTTCATGTACTTTTGTTTTTATTGGCAACTCGCATAGTAAATCACGTCATTTCGCAGTAAATCATGCGTCGTATTCAAAATCCTAAACGCGCCTTAAAAACCCCACCATTTACTCGAACCAACCGTTATTACAACATTTGTCCGATGCCGTTGAGGCTTCGTTTTCTATTGATTTCTATTGATTTGAAGGATATGTTTACAGCATTATAATGCAAAAGGCCCTAACACAAAAAATATCTTGGAGATTTCCGCGTCGTTTTTAGAACCGGCGATTTTTTTGGTACCTAAAGTCTAGTAAAAATTCTAGTAAAAAACACATTTTTTCGAGCCAAGCGTTGAATTACCATCTGGCTGATTCCGATGCAAATTCGTTTTTCTTGTAGTTTAAAAGATCTTCTTAACACCATAAAAGGCCCAATCCAAGCAACATGTCTGTGAGTTTTCTGCGTGTCATGGTCGTTTTTTGTCCTTTTTTTGGGTCTTTTTTTCGTTTTGTTTTGAACCGGTGATTTATTCTTGTATATACCCGTAATAGTGTATAAATTTTAGTAAATGGTCACCATCTTTTCGGACGAACCGTTAAAATATCATTTGTTTGATTACGGTGTGGATGTGTTTTTTCATTTTGTTTATGAGGGCCTCATTAAAGTCACAAAGCCCAAACCCAAACAAATTATCCGAGAGTTAACCGCGTGGAATGGTCTTTTTGGACAGGCTATGTGTTCTTTTTGTATTTAAAGTAAAATTTTTTTCGTAAAAACACAATATTCTCGAGCCAACGGTTGAAACTCCGATTGTATGATTCCTTTGTTGTTTCTTTCTCCATTTGATAGAGGGTCTCCAATATAAGGCATAAAGCAATAATGACCTATAGATTTCCGCGTGGGAAGCCATCTTTTTTATTTCATTTATTTATTTCATTTTATTTTTGACCGGCGATCTGTTCTTTCGTTATATAAAAAGAATATTTCCGTAAAAAAAGAACAATTTTCCCAAGCGAACCGTTAAACTATCATTTGTCTGATTCCGTTGCGGATTTCGCGAAAGCCATAACACAAACAAAACGTTCTGTAGATTCCCATTTGATAGGTCTTTTTGAACGGCGATTTGTTCTTTCTGTATATAAAGTGTAAAGTTTTCGTTAAAAAAAACCCATTTTCTTCGTTATAGATAAATATAAGTCCGAAAGCCCTAACCAAAACAATGTGTCCGAGAGATTTCAGTGTTGCATGGTCGTATTTGAACCGGCTTTGTGTTATTCTGTATATTAAGTGTTTCAATTTCCGTAAAAGCGCATTTTTTTCGAGCCAATTGTTTATAGCACTTTTTGTCTGATTCCATTGCGGATTCGGTTTTCCATTACTTTAGAGGGTCTTCTTTAAAGCAATATGAAGTCGAAAGCCCTAATCAAAGAAAAATGTTCGTAGGCTTTCTGCATGGCATGTTCGTTTTCTGGACCTGTTCGTTCAGTATTTAAAGTAAGGCGACTTGTTCTTTCTGCATAGAAAGTTTTAATACAAAAACAACATTTTCTCAAGTCAACAGTTAAAACACCATTTGTCCGATTCTGTTGCAACAAATCTTTGTCTGTTAGTTTAGAGGGTCTTTTTAAAGCAAAATAAGGCAAAAAGATCTAACCAAATCAAAGTGTTCGGGATATTTCCGTGTGACATGGTCGTATTGTGGACCGGCTATTTGTTTTTTCTGTATATAAAGTGTATCAATTTCCGTAAAAGCGCCATTTTCTCGAGCCAATTGTTTAACATTATATATTTGTTTGATCCGCATGCAGACACGTTTTTCATTTAGAGAATTTATATAAAGCCCAAAACCCTAATCCAGGGAAAATGCAGCAGGTGAAAATTAAATAAGTTTGATCGAGTCTGAAATTGGTTTGATTAAGTCTATAAGTGTTAAAATTGAGAATGTAATTTGTTTGATTGTTTTTGTAAATAATATGGATTTGAAAGCGGTATTACAATTTGTTGGTATATCAAACCTAACAAAAGTTCAAGCCTTATATTTGGTTCTGGAATTCAATAAAAACAACACTTCATGACGATAACAAAAGTTTTGATTATAAGAGCGAGTACATATGTGCCAATATATATGACTGTGTTTATAATACTGATAAATCTGCTATGTACATTATGCGTACCAAAAGGACATTAAAAAGGGACAAATAACTATTCTTTTTCAATTTCTTTTTTACTTTCTCTAAGCCTTTAATAGCAATAAATATAAAACATAATAGCAACTACAACTGCCACTGTCATGGCGTTATTAACCCCGCATACCCAAAGCCCTAATCCAAAGAAAATGTCCACAGGTTTTTCAGCGTGCCATGACCGGCGACTTTTTTGTTCTGTACATAAATTAAGGCGACTTGTTCTTTCTGCATACAAAGTGTATACATTTAATAAAAAAACATTTTCTCGAGCCAACAGTTATGACGGCGAGGTATACTAGTAGTCGGTATTTGCCTTGGCGATTTGTTCAAGTATATAAATAGTATGTATTTTTGAGATTTTGAGGAAAAATGTACCAATATCTTGGGCCAATTGTTAAAACATCCTTTGTGTGATTCCGTAACGGATTAGCAACTGCATACGTTTGGAGGTTCTCCTTTATTTAAAGCAATATAGGACACAAAGTTCTAAACCTAAGTTAAATGGGATTTTTATTGTTGACTTGCTCTTTCCGTATACAACGTGCATAAATTTTGTTTTAAAGAAGCACATTTTGATTTGTTCTGTATCTGTATAAAGTGTAAAATGTTTCTGCAAAATAACCATTTTCTTGTGCCAACTGTTCAAACACCATTTGTCTGATTCAATTGCAGATTTACAATTCTACTAATTTGGAAGTTCCCCTTTACAACAATATAAGGCACACAGTTCTAGCCGTTATTTGGTCTTTTTTATAAAAAAGTATAACAATTTTTCAATTTTTGTATTAACCACGTTTTTCTGGTGCAAACCTTTCAAACACCATTTATCGGTTATTCTGTTCAGCGATATAAGGGCATGTATCTATCTATTTAAACTTGGTAGGTTGAAAACGCTATTCACGATTTGCTTGCTTATCATTAACTTATTATGCAAACTTTGAGGCACAGTGCCCTTTTTTATAGAAAAATGAAGCACAAAGCTTTTTTAAATTAAAGAAATTAAAGATTGGACCAAATTATCTTGAATACTTCTCTAGGGTAATGAAAACAAAATGCAGCAGGTGAAAATAAGATTGGTTTGATTGAGTCTGAAATTGGTTTGCTGGAGTCCAATTGGTTTGAGAGTCAGAAATTAGTTTGATTTAGTCTATAATCATTTAAATTAAACCTGGTTTGACTGTGAATGTAATTTCTTTGATTGATTTTGTAAATGTTATGAGGTTTGAAAGCGGTATCACATTTTGTTGGTATATCAAACCTAACAAACAGATCAAGCTCTATATTTGGTTCTACAATTCAATAAAAAAAACACATGATGATAACAAAAGCTTTAATCATTGAGAGCACATATGAGCAAATATATGTGTTAGTGATACTGATAAATCTGCTATGTACATGATTTAAACCAAAGGAACATTAAAACGGGACAAAGATCTATCTAGCTCTTTCAATTTCTTTTCTATTTTACCTTTTGTATAAGACTTTAATAGCATTTTTTGAATTTTAACATAATAGCAATAAAGCATTCGACACAAGAAAGATTTCATAAAACTATTTGATCAGTAATTTCTCACTTTCATGAAAATTAATACATTTTTAAAACTGAAAAACTTAAGTACTTAAATAATTTTGTTTGTAATGCAATGTGTTTTGATTGTAGAATTAAGAAGACTATTGCATTAAATGGAATATTAACATGTGCTTATAGTCACCTGGTATTATCAAGGTCACAGTGACCATGTTAAAAATATTGGTGTTTTTTTTTTGTTTTTAATTTACACATATTAAGTCTATGTAACATGACTTGCAATTACCAATTTATTGGAAACTAATTAATCAATTCCACTAAATGTAGAGCATGTTACGCAAACACTTCATGTACTCATACAAAGTTTAATGAAATACAAAATTTAATGAAACTAATTTGTTTATTATATGTATCAATCAATGAGATTTCAGATGTAAAGCAACACAACAAAGTGAACTGCCTAAACTCTCTCAACTCTGGTTTTTCAACCAATTCACAATCATCAAGCTTGTCTCTCTTATTTCTAAATTATTGTCTAATTCAGACAGACGGATGGACAGAGGAAATAGGCAAACCTTTAGTCACTAAAGTGTATAAACTCTAAGTTGATATTGCACTCACAAAACATGTAGCTAAGTTAATCACCGGTAAAGCACTAAAAAGAATGGGACTTTCAAAAAATGCACGGGGTATAAAATATTTCCCACAAATAGATAAAGCTGAAACATTTGCGAAGCAAAGTTACATCAATATATATGTAAACTGTATAAATACTTCTTATACAAAACAAGTATTATAATCATATGTTGTGGTGTTTAAAAATATATATCACTAGGTGTTTCTAAAAATAGAAGCAGGCCTCTATCTCACTTGGCATCATTGTTGTGGTGTTGAAAATAAAAAGCCTTATATTTTCTATAAATAGAATTTAATTACTTATTACCTAATATTCTTAGTTTGCTCATGAGTACCCTTTAATGGGATAAATCTAATAGTCAGGATTTCACCACACTTTGAATGCAAAGGGAAATAAAACACAAATGTTGAATAATTTTAAATCAACCAAATTTTTAATGAACTAAGTTTTTATTTACACTTAACTAAAAGTTACTTAAAGCTAAACAAGTTTACAATAATCACTTAATATAAACTGTTAATATTCAAGCCAAAAATGTGATTATCAGAAAGTAAATTGAAAGTTGTTAAGTTGTAATAACTGGAAGTATGAAAAATAACCTTTATGATTTTGTGCTGTTTAACTGATAAACCTAAACAGTAGCAAGCCGTGTTTTAATCAATATCAGCAAAAATAAATATCTAATAATTCAAGATGGCTGCCACTTAAAACAAAGAAAAGATATTAATTAATCTTAATTAATTCTGTAAAAAGAACTTACAAAAATTTCATACAAATTTATCAAAAAATATTTCATAGAATTAAGATAATCACTAAGGTTCGTTTATATGCCAAAGTGCCTAAATACATTATATAATTTATTAACCTTAGAGAGCTTTTAGAGATGTTACTTTTCCAAAAATTAGCAGCAGAATGTCAAAATTCCCTGAGATGCTTATATAAATGCTTGTATAAATGGATTTCTGAATCCCAGAGGGAGCTAGCATCTACCTACAGGTGGCACTGTATTTACCAGAATTTACTTATCAAATGCTCTAGGCTTATCAGTACTAAAATAGATCATGATTCATGGAAACGTTTAACATGAAACAATATTAACTTTTTCTACAAAAGATGATAATTATGACTAATTATTACAAAGTAATCAAAAGAATCAAAATACTACTTAAAAACTAAACATATTTACAAACATATATAAATGCTAAATTAACAATATGTATCTCACCAAGTTTAAAGGCCAGTATAAGTGAAAGTAGAACCATTCACTATATATTGTATGTAAAGAGTCTTAGGCCATGCTAAGTTACTGTTAAAGAGCGTAACAATAAGTTCTACAAACTATAATCAATATTAAACTAATGAATGATAAGAATGAAATGTCTATAAAACAATACATGTTCAATATGATTAAACTTTAAAATAAACTTAAATCTAAGCACGGATTTATATTCTAAGTTACAGTTTAAACCCTTAATATTTCTTGCAAAGTATTCCTTAGATTATATATATTATACTTCTTGAGTACTATTATGCAACATTAAGTAATGATTATATAATCTGTTGTAGTTGAAATCCAACTTTACAACACATAAATGCAGACCAAAGTTGCTGGTTTGTAACATCTAACAATGTAAAAGAGATAATGTAAAGTAAAGTCATATTAAAATGATTTTTTCAACCAAAATGAAAGAACAAAACAAATTCTATCTGTAGCAGAACTGTATTGGAATGTTAAAAATATAATAAAAATATATCAGAAAAGAATTGATTGTTGAAAGTGAAAATGTACATGATATTTGAATACATAAAAATGTAAAGGAAAACTACAAAACATTTAAAATTTCCATTAAATTGGAGGTCTTTGCAAACATCTAGTGTTCTCATATAAAGTTTAACGAAACAATTTTTTCCATTAATCAGTAAGATTTCAACAACCTATCATTGAAGGCATTTAATTATAATATTAATTTCATATTATTGTATTAATTATTTTATGTCCATAGTTACCTGAATTATGACAAGATGGGACGCAACACAACCAAATGAATTGCCTCAACTCTCTCAACGCTATTTTTTTAACCAATTCACATTCTTCAAGCTTAACTCTCTTTTTCTAAATTATTTTCGGATTCAGATTTCAATATGGCATACAGACAGACAGATGGACGGATGAAAATAGGCAAACCTTTAGTCACTTAATTATGAGTAGGAACACTTAAGTTGATATTGCACTCAGGAAACTTGAAGCAAATATATTCACCGGTAAAGCACTAAAATCATGGCACTTTGAATATAGTCATGGAATGTAATATATTTCCCATGTTTGCGATGCAAAATTACATCCATATACTCGTATATGTAAACTATATAAATACTACTTATACAAAACAAATATTATTATTACAAATACAGACAAAAGTTGCTGGTTTCATCTAACAATGTAAAAGAGATAAGTATAGTATTACTAAAATCATTTTTCCAACCAAAGTGAAATAACTGAAACAAATATCTTACTGTAGAAGTATTGGAATGTTAAAAAATATATAAATAAATATCGTAAAAGAATTGAATGTTCAGCAGAAATACACTATAATGTTGAAATTGAAAGTGTGCGTGCTATCAGAATATACAGTCATTATTTTATATCTAAATGTAACAGAAAAACTATAAAACATTAACAATTTCTTTTAAAGATAAAGACATGATCAAAAAATAATGTCTAGCAAAGAATTTAATTTATTTCAACTAAAATTTATTGATTGAAATTGAAATACAAAAATGCATTGTTCTAAACAAAAAACTATTTGATGTATAGTGACATTGAATAATTTTCAGCAACAAACTAGTTAATGGAATATCAACTACAATATTACATACTTTCAATTAAAGCTATACAACTTGATGTAGAATGAAAGTAAATAGTTTACAGCAAACACTACTTAATGGAATACATATTTCAATATTGCATACTATTCAACTAAACTAGTTCATGCCGTTTAAAAAGATAATATTTTTCAGCAAAAGATTACAGCAGTAACTTGAATATCAACTTCAATATAGCATACTTTCATTTAAAGCTACCAGTAGTTGTTGAAGAATAAAACAGTTAATACTTTTCAGCAATTTAGTAATTGGAATTTTGAATATTACCAAATATCATTTTAACAATTAAATATTTTTTCAATACAAGCTAGTTGTTGAAGTGTAAACTTGCATACGTTATGTAGTATCAAATGATTTTTTTTTTAAACTTTACAAATTTCTGTCTATAATTATTGCGAGCAAAACTAAGAAAGCATAAATTTCATTAACAATATTATAATAATTGTAAAATAAAACAAGAAACATGGCAATGCCATGAAACCAGGTTTTCAATTATCACCATTGTAGATAAATATGTTGTATTTGAAATACAAATACAAGCAACAAACAATGTAACTATGTGCAATGTAAACATGAATAATGTAGGAGGAATTGCCACAGAGGAAGTGTTCACTATAATTATATTCTGTATAAGGAAAAAAAACAAAGGGCCATAATCAAATAAACAAGAACCGGTTGAACCGGGTGATGCTCCCCGAGAAGGTTCTGGACACAGGAAAGTATAAAAAAAATGAACAAAGGGCAAAAACTCCAAAATTAGGCAAAGCGGAGTTATGTTTTTTTGCACTGCACTTCTATTCAATGAGATCTATCTATCTATAAAGTTTCCTGATGATATCAGAGTTATGTCCCGGGTAAAAGTCAAAGTGTAAAAATGAACAAAGGGCAATAACTCCAAAATTAGACCAGGCTTTGTTAGGTTCTTTAAGCATTGCAGTTCTATCCAATTATATCTAGCTACCTACAAAGTTTCATGTTGATATCTCTAATAGTTTTTAAAGTATTGTCCAGGACAAAAGTCAAAAAGTAAAAATAAACAAAGGGCAATTACTTCAAAATAAGGCAAGGCAGAGTAATGATTCTTAAGCACCTGCACTTCCACCCAATGAGACCTATCTATCTACAAAGTTTCATGTTGATATCTCTTATAATTTTAGAGTAATGTCCCAGACAAAGTTCAAAGTGTCAAAATGAACAAAGGGCAATTACTCCAAAAATAGGAAGGCAGAGTTTACGGTTCTTGTGCACTGCACACCTTCTCAATGAGATCTATCTACCTACAAAGTTCATGTTGATACCTCTTATACTTTTAGAGTTATGTCCCGGACAAAGTTCAAAAAGTAAAATAAACAAAGGGGGATAATTCAAAAATTAGGCAAGGCAGAGTTACGGTTCTTGTGCACTGCACACCTACTCAATGAGATCTATCTACCTACAAAGTTTCATGTTGATACCTCTTATACTTTTAGAGTTATGTCCCGGACAAATTTCAAAGTGTAACATAAACAAAGGGGGATAATTCAAAAAATATGGCAAGGCAGAGTTACAGTTCTTGTGCACTGCACACCTTCTCAATGAGATCTATCTACCTACAAAGTTTTCATGTTGATACCTCTTATACTTTTAGAGTTATGTCCCGGACAAAGTTCAAAGTGTAAAATAAACAAAGGGGGATAATTCAAAAATTAGGCAAGGCAGAGTTATGGTTCTTGTGCACTGTACACACCTATTCAATGAGATCTATCTACCTACAAAGTTTCATGTTGATACCTCTTATACTTTTAGAGTTATGTCCCGGACAAATTTCAAAGTGTAAAATAAACAAAGGGGGGTAATTCAAAATTAGGCAAGGCAGAGTTACAGTTCTTGTGCACTGCACACATACTCAATGAGATCTATCTACCTACAAAGTTTCATGTTGATACCTCTTATACTTTTAGAGTTATGTCCCGGACAAAGTTCAAAGTATAAAATAAACAAAGGGGGATAATTCAAAAATTAGGCAAGGCAGAGTTACGGTTCTTGTGCACTGCACACCTACTCAATGAGATCTATTTGCCTACAAAGTTTCATGTTGATACTTCTTATACTTTTAGAGTTATGTCCCGGACAAAGTTCAAAGTGTAATAAACAGGATTTTCAATGTTAATGTCACTGTGACCTTGACCTTGGAGCAGCCATGCGGAACATGCGTTCTGCACGTCATCTTGATGTGGTAAACATTTGTCTGAAGTTTCATCAAAATTCTTCAAAGGGTTGAAGAGTTACAGAGCGGACAGGATTTTCAATGTTAATGTCACTGTGACCTTGACCTTGGAGCCAGCCATGCGGAACATGCGTTCTGCACGTCATCTTGATGTGGTAAACATTTGTCTGAAGTTTCATCAAAATTCTTCAAAGGGTTGAAGAGTTACAGAGCGGACACAATTTCGTTTGACGCCCGCCCATCCGCCCATCCGCCCGCCATACCCCAATCTAATAACCAGGATTTTCAAAATTGAAAACCTGGTTAATAAATATAAAACAAGCTAGTCGATGTGTGTAAACTTGCATACTTTTTATAGTACAAATGATTTTTCATACTTTACAAATTTCTGTTTAAAAAATATTACAAACACATATAAGCAACCATAAATTTCATTAACAATATTATTGTTAAATAGAATATATTTCAACACAAGCTAGTCGATGTGTGTAAACTTGCATACTTTTCAATAAAATACAAATGATTTTTATTAATACTTTACAAATTTCTTTTTAAAAACATTACAAACACATCTAAGCAACCATAAATTTCATTAACAATATTATAATAAAATAGAATATATATTTCAACATATTCAAGCTAGTCCATGTGTGTAAAATTACATACTTTTAAATATAGTACAAATTATTTTTTTCATACTTTACAAATTTCTGTTTAAAAATATATCAAACACATCTAAGCAACAATAAAATTCATTAACAATAATATTGTAAATATAGAATATATTTCAACACAAACAAGTGTAAATTTGCATACTATCACTTTTGAATGTAGTACAAATGTTGTTGTTTTATATTTTACAAATTTCTGTTTAAAAATATATCAAACACATGTAAGCAACAATAAAATTCATTAATAATATCATTGCAAAATAGAATATATTTCAACACAAGCCAGTTCATAAAGTGTCAAACTGCATACTTTTACCATATTTTACAATTTTTTGTTTAAAAATATTACAAGTACATCTAAGCAACCATAAAATTCATGATGTAGGTAACAACTTAAATACAAAGTAAGAAGCAAACAGCTAATTTATTGATTAATATATACATATGGAAGCAATGTGAGATAATCTATGGGCAGCTGAATACACTACATATGTGGAAACTTTCACCACAGTATCTTGATATTTTAACTTTAGCACGCTGAATGCAACTGAATCTACCCATGTGACAAGTGCAGACATGTGCAGCTATTCAGAAAGTAGATCTATATGACAATTTCCCGGACAAGGTTGAATGGTTTTGTCAAGATGGTACGATGGGCATTAGGGTTAAAGCGCTAAAGAAACAAATACAGCTGCTGCGAAATTTACTAAAAAAATATTAAATTTAATTACCGTTAGATTATATGTAATTTTAATCACATATTAAAACAATTATACAAAACTTTTTCACAAAAAAGCTATATCTAAATATCAAACCTGATTTCAATAAGTTGATATGTCTATGGTTGCATATTAAACAATAACAAATGCCCTAACTATGTCATACATTTTTCCCAAAGCTGTAAATGTAAACATATATTATTTAGAGGATATTTGCCAAAGACATCACAAAAGGAGTGAGACAAAACAAAGTGTTGGATCATCACATTAAATACTGTATTCCAGACAGGGCACTTGACAGATTAAATATTTAAATTTGGCTTTTTCACCTGCCAAATTGCTCTTTAAGATGTCTATTTAATCTGTTCATACCGATGGATATACAAAGGAGTTAAAAGCAATATTTTTCTATAGTTACTTATCATGATTTCTGCAAGTGGTGTCTAGGGGTACTGCTCCAACACAGTGTAGAGAGTTAAAAACATACAGCAGACAGTTATCTTACAACTATTCAATTGTTATTTTATAAAGTTAAGAGATAACAAAGATTTACTCGAATTATACAACAACAGAAATCCTTTTAATTCGGTTAAGTCTAGTACTGGTGTAACTCTCCAGGAATGATGGTTAGGAAACTACCCGACTATATGACTGAAATACTGTTGGAAAAAGGCGTAAAATGAAACAAACAAACAAACAAAATTCATGTTCTTTGGTACAGGTGAGCTAAACCTCTTAGCAACTTAATTATAACAACCCTGAACTTGAAAAATAGGGGAAATAATCTCTAAATAAGATCAAAACAGCAAAATTGAAAATGTGCAGACTGGGTTTGAGTCTGTTCATGGAATGTACAGTCAACTTAAAAGCTACCGTCCACGACCCTTACGTTGGCTTAAGCAGAATTCAACATTTAAACATATGACATGGTGAAATTTATAATTAAGAAACATCCACAATTATCATGGAATGTCAATGTGACACCACGGATTTATAAATCCGTGGTGACACTTAAGTGCCATTCCATGCACAGTGGCGTATGATTGTGAAGTAAAAGAGTGTTCCCAGAGTAAATGAGAAAATATAATGGACTGAACTAAATAAAATGGAATTTTAAAAGGATAAATAAGACGTCAAAAGACAAGTTTAAAAAGCAGGCCCCATATCCTATGGGTGTTTCAATATTATTTAAGTAGGAAACGGGCAAAGGTCATTATTGTAACTTTTATCAAAACATTTCAAAGTTTTAATACTACCGGTATGATAAATGTAAATACTGAGAAGTAAAAGTAAAAAATACTGACAGCAAATACAAAATAAACTTATCTGAATATTTCAAGACATTCAAGGATAAAAATAATGTTACCAATTTGTTCATTTACTACTTTAATATATACATGTATTGCTCGTTTTTTCAATCATTCTTTATCCTTAAAGTCTTCTTCAATATATACATATTTCTCCTACAGTTACATACAGTCATAAAGCAGACTAGAAATTGCATAATCAGTATCTAAAAAAACCCAGAGGTAACTGGTCTCCTAGCTAAACTTTGGCTGTTTGGGTTTAACATTATTTTCAGTCAGAACACTTCAACAAGCATATTACATAAAACAATACATTTCATTTCATTTTTCTGCAGATGCATGGGATTTAGCATAGGAATGTTTTTAACTTGCTGATAATTCTTTCTCTACAATTAGGACAGGAACGTAAATTTTCTGAGCATTGTTCACAAGTAACAAGATGACAGCATGGTAGGAAAAGAATGTTGCGGTCATTTCTCTTACAGATAATGCACTTGACCATCTCTGTCAGCCTTCGATTTTCTTCTATAATATCTGAAATTGATGGAAAATTTTCTACAAACAAACTTCTTTCATAATAGTATCAAATGACAGCAAAATTTCTGAAAAATACCCTATTTTTATCCAAGTGATCTTGACCTTGAAACAAGGGACTTCAAACACCTGTTAATGATTAAATTCAATACACAGTATATATACAGAGAATATAAAGATATGTGTATGTTCAGTATGACTTTAATTTGTTAAACTCAGATTTGTCAATTTTTCGATGTATCAAATTAAAAAGAATTTCTCCTAATATTAAAGTATTCTGTGAATTTTTTATAAAGTTATTCATTTTGAAAATAAGATTTAAGCATATTTGGTCCACCTCTTGTCTATAATAAACAAGAGGGCCATGATGGCCCTAGATCGCTCACCTGAATTATCAAACTCATCCAAACAATTACCTAGACAAGCATTCTGACCAAGTCTCATGACAGGTGAGTCAAAAATGTGACCACTACAGTGTTAACAAGGATTATCCATATTTGAGCAGTGCGACCTAGTTTTTTACCCAGGTGACACATATTCAACTTGACCTAGAAATCATCAAAACAAACTTTCAGACCAATTTCCAGGATACTTGGATCAAAACAGTAGCAACTAGAGTGTTAACAAGATTTTTCTATTTTTAGCTCCGGTGACCTAGTTTCACATGCGATTTCGAACTCATCCAAGAAATTACCTAGACAAACATCCTGACCAAGTTTGATGATAATTGAGTCGAAAATGTGACCACTAGAATGTTAACAAGGTTTTTCCATATTTGGGCGGTGTGACCTAGTTTTTCATCCAAGATGACCCATGTTCGATCTTGACTTAGAAATCATCAAAACAAACTTTCAGACCAATTAACAGAATATTTTGGATCACAACAGTAGCCACTAGAGTGTTAACAAGATTTTTTTCTATTTTTAGCTCCTGTGACCTAGTTTTTCATCCGAAATGTCCCATGTTCGATTTATTCCCAGCAATGACCTAGACAAGTTTCCTGACCAAGTTTGATGACAATTGAGTCAAAAATTGTGACCACTAGAGTGTTAACAAGGTTTTTCTATTTTTAGCCTCCTGTGACCTAGTTTTTCATCCGAGATGACCCATGTTCGAACTCATCCGAGCTATCACCTAGACAAGCATTCTGATCAAGTTTGATGATGATTGATGCAAAAATGTGACCGCTAAAGTGTTAACAAGGTTTTTCTATTTTTTAGCTCTGGTGACCTACTTTTTCATCCGAGATGACCCATGTTCGAACTCATCCAAGCTATCAACTAGATAAGCATCCTGACCAAGTTTTGATGATGTATGATGCAAAAATGTGACCACTAGAGTGTTCACAAGGTTTTTCTATTCATAGCTCCGGTGACCTAGTTTTTCATCCGAGATGACCCATATTCCGAACTTCATCCGAGCTATTATCTAAACAAGCATCCTGACAAAGTTTGATGCATGATTGGGTCAAAATGTGACCACTAGAGTGTTCACAAGGTTTTTCTATTTTTAGCTCCTGTGACCTAGTTTTTCATCAGAGATGACCCATGTTCGAACTCATCCAAGCAATTGACTAGACAAGCATTCTGACCAAGTTTTGATGATGATTGGTTCAAAAATGTGACCACTAGAGTGTTCACAAGGTTTTTCTATTTATAGGCTCCTGTGACCTACTTTTTCATCCGAGATGACCCATGTTCGAACTCATCCAAAGCTATCACCTAGACAAACATCCTGACCAAGTTTGATGATGATTGGGTCAAAAATGTGACCTCTAGAGTGTTCACAAGGTTTTTCTATTTTTAGCTCTTGTGACCTAGTTTTTCATCCGAGATGACCCATGTTCGAACTCATCCGAGCTTTCAACTAGATAAGCATCCTGACCAAGTTTGATGATGATTGAGGCAAAAATGCGACCGCTAGAGTGTTCACAAGTAATTGTGGACGGCCGGACGGACGACGGACGACGGACGACGGACATTCACCGATCCTAAAAGCTCACCCTGAGCAAGCTCAGGTGAGCTAAAAAAGATAATTATACTTTTTGTAAATTCAATCATGGATTCCCATTTCCAGATTATCATAAAGTAAGATGATTCTAGATGTTTATACCGTTAGATACCAAATAAAATGCCCATACCAAATGTACAAATGTAATGACCATTGTCTTGAAAATAATGAAATTTATTTTCTGGTTCTATCTAGAAAACCTTTCACAAAGAAAAATCTAGGACATTTGTACAGGTAATATCTTATTTTTAAGGTGTTAAGATGATATGATAGAATTTTATTTTACAAGAAATGTCATTTTTTAACTTCTAGAATTTATAAAATGTTGTGGTTTACTGAGAATGAGTGAGCATCAAATTCAGATGTTCTATATATTTGTGCTGTATTGGTACCAATATGAACAACAGCTGTCGCAGTAAGAAAGATAAAACTATGAAAGAAAAATCAATTAAGTATAATTATGTTTTAAGTTATAGTAAGGAAATTACATTTGTTAACATAAATTCCAAGTTCAAGAGGGATTAATTTTGGAAATAGTCACGCTAGAGCAGACTTCCCAAAAAACATCGGCCCGACGGACATGTCCGATAAATTTTGATAAGGTCCCACGATTATTTATTCCGAATCGGTCAGACTGTCTGGCTTTTATCCAAGTGACTGAGTCGCATGTATACAAAATGGCGTCGTTTAAGGTGCCAAAAGCGGGAAAAAACGAAAAATCTACGTCAGAGGAGTGCGCAGAACAACAATAAAAGGATGAAAATAATATCCTGAGATAAAATTTAATGAAAATTGGAAGCAGGACTGAGAATCGTTGATAGGTGAAAATGCACTGTACAAAATGTGCTAATTTTTACTGCGAAATAAATTAAAACCGAAAAGTGTCTTCCCAAACCAAAATGCATGCCTGCGACAAGCTTGCCGCAAGCTTGTCACAAGCTTGCCGCAAGCTTGTCACAAGCTTGCCGCAAGCTTACAGCTTAAATACAAGGTTGCTGCATGCTTGCAACAAGCTTGCGATGACTTTTGAAATATATTGCAAGCTTGTTTAAAATTTATGCAAGCTTGCAAACATTTGATGTACTTTAGCTTGCAACGCCGCAAGCTTGCAATTAGTAGACACTTAGAAAATTTTTGTACAAATCTACACTTAGAAATTTCTTGTTAAAGTAATGGAAACACTTAGAAAATTTTTGTCAAAAGTGTACACATTAAAAAACAAGAGCCCGGTTTGAGCCGGGTGATGCTCCCCAAATAGGTTTTGGACACAGGAAAGTACACCTCTTGTAGTTTCAGAGTTATGTCCGTGGAAAAAGTTCAAAGTGCAATAATTCTAAAATTAGGCAAGGCAGAGTTACAGTTCTTTGCACTGCACTTCTAATCAATGTGATCTATCAACCTACAAAGTTTCTTGATGATATCTCTTATGATTTCCGAGTTATGTCCTGGACAATTCAAAAAGTAAAAATAAACAAAGGGCAATAACTCCAGAATTAGGCAAGGTAGAGTTATGATTCTTGTGCACTGCACATCTACCCATTGAGATTTATCTACCTACAAAGTTTCATGTTGATATCTCTTATAGTTTTACAGCTATGTCCTGGATAAGATTTTTTCTAAAAAGGCGAGATTATTCAAAAATAAGGCTTAACAGAGTTATGGTTCTTTTGCACTGCACCTCTACTCAATGAGATCTATCTACCTACAATGTTTCATGTTGATATCTCTTATAGTTTTAGAGTTATGCCCCGGACAAGATTTTTCTATAAGGGGAGATAATTCAAAAAACCAGGCAAAATAGAGTTATGGTTCTTTGACACTGCACCCCCCCTCAATGCCCTCTACCACTGTATGAAGTTTCAACAAATTATCTCCAAGGGTTTTCAAGTTATGTTCCGGACAAAGTTCAAAGTATTAAAATTAACAAAGGGCAATAACTCCAAATTAGGACAAAAAGAGTTATTGTTCTTATGCACTGCACATCTACGCATTGAGATCTATTCACCTACAAAGTTTCATGTTGATATCTCTTATAGTTTTAGAGTTATGCCCCGGACAAGATTTTTCTATAAGGGGAGATAATTCAAAAACCAGGCAAAATAGAGTTATGGTTCTTTGACACTGCACCCCCCCTCAATGCCCTCTACCACTGTATGAAGTTTCAACAAATTATCTCCAAGGGTTTTCAAGTTATGTTCCGGACAAAGTTCAAAGTATTAAAATTAACAAAGGGCAATAACTCCAAAATTAGGATCAAAAGAGTTATTGTTCTTATGCACTGCACATCTACCCATTGAGATCTATTCACCTACAAAGTTTCATGTTGATATCTCTTATAGTTTTTAGAGTTATGCCCCCGGACAAGATTTTTCTATAAGGGGAGATAATTCAAAAAACCGGGCAAAATAGAGTTATGGTTCTTTGACACTGCACTCCCCCTCGATGCCCTCTACCACTGTATGAAGTTTCAACAAATTATCTCCAAGGGTTTTCAAGTTATGCTCCGGACAAGACAACGGACGGACAGACGGACGGACGGACGGACAGACGGACAGGGCGCCGACTATATGCTCCCCCGAAATTTTTCGGGGAGCATAAAAATTCCAAAAATGATAGTATCAGTGATAATTAACTAGTTTAAACTAGATTACCACGCTAAAGTTTATTATTAGTTACTAGTATTTTATATATTCAGCTCAGTATTGTAAATTTACGAAAAAAATATAAAATCATCATTTATTTTAATGCAAGTTACTGTAAATGATTTGAAATTTGACACTTTATACATTTAATGTAGTTGGAAAAGGGTATCTCAGAAAAAATGTCTGTGCAAAAGAAGTAAATGAATTGATTGTTAAATACATATTATTATTTCAATAAATCTACATGAAGTTATGTACAATGAAATAATATCCATTTAATTACAGGCTTTAAGTTTAACTATAAATTAATTAAAGTCTGTGATTCAATCATTCAGACACTATAATAATCAAGATGGGATTGCATTGCTTGCCATTTTTAAATTCTAAGAATTCATGTTTTTGGATAACAATAAATAAATAAATAAACAAAACAAAAACAGTGCATGAAATAATCTCATATATATTCTTTATTAAATTAATCAATATATATTGCTTTTATCTAGGAAAATAAATACTACATCCACTGAGATTTTACGCTACACACATCAGAGCCTTGATAAAATTCATTGACCATCTGTGCATGCATGACTAATGTACTCCCTGGTCATTCCGACAGATCAGGCTGTTCCATGTGATTATTTTGGGGAGAGATAACATTATAAATTTCATATGCAGAATGTGTCTTTTGTACAAAAATTTGTAATGATTTTTAAAATCTATATATCTATTAGCTACTTGATATTTTCTTTTACGCTCAAAGAATGAAAGTTAAAATGATGAGTAGATTAACCCTGCTTTACATAATGATAGACCTGTCCAGTTTTACAGTAACTGTTGTAAAATTTGAATTTTAATATATCTGGGTCAGCAAAGAGAGCAAATTACAGAGGATATACTTGATATTTTTTAGCAGTTTTGGAGATATTGTTTTGTTAAAGATTTTAAAGTGTTTAAGTATTGGTATGATAACAATCAGAATCACCTGGGACAAGGAGATATACAACAGAATCAGGTATTTATAAATCTTAAGTTACATTAATGCAGAAACAGGTTATATATCAAATTATTAACATTTGTAACAAGAGATCAAGGTTGTTTTTATATTTTCAACTTCATGCATTTGTTTTTCTGATAATTCTTTTTAATCTATACATGTATAATCTGTAAAATATAAATTATTCAATGATTTCTTTTTAATGATTGTTTATATTGTTTAAATGGCATGTTAGTAGATCTTTTTTATTTCCTGCAAATAAAACAAATTAAATCAATTTGATTAAATAGGACTAAATGGTACAATCAGTAGTTTTGTACAGCTGAACAGGGTCAATCATAATCATTTGTTATTTTACATGTATGTGTTGTGTTTTCAATGGAACAATCTAAAATTACACTATACATAAATAATTTGCAGGCTGGGACATAAGTGCTGACTGTGAGAAATAGCGGCAGTGTTTAATAATGATGTGCAGTATTAATCCTGAAAAGGTATATTATTAAACCTCAATACTTTTCTATTCCACATCTTTTCTTGAAAAAATACATACTGGGTAATAAATATTGTCACAAATTTTCTCAATTCTCATACAGAGAAATTCTTAAACATTAAAATAAGCATAGTTAATATTTAATAGTTAATACTGTTGAAACATTAGATTTGATGTTATTAAAAGATATGTAATATAACTGCATTTATGCAATAAAACATAGTTCATTACCGCATCTGTATTTAATTAATTATGAATTTTATCTTTAAAGGTCAGCACAACCATAAGAAGTTCTAGGAAACACTGGCAGAGGACTAAAAATGGACATCGATAAAAGAAATCGTAATTTAAATAATCAGAAACATTTAAAACAAATTTAAGATTGAATAGTTTGTCACTGACAGACTAAGAGCAAAATAATTGCTTAAAACAAAGTGTTGAATTCTAAGAAAACAAGAACCTACCAAAACCTGCAGCTAGAAAAAAACTGTTTGTGTTATAGTGAATGTAGTGTGTTCTATTCTGTATTTGGACTAAAGGATATGTATAATTAAATTTTGTGAAAGAAATATGTGATCATGTTAAACTCATAAAAATTCTACCCCAAACATTCCTGTGCTGAATTCCATCCCAGAATTTTACATTTTAAGAACATTCAGGGATGCTGGAATTAGGCTGGATTTTTTTCAATGTCATTCCATCAAGGCTGGACTATTCACCATGGTAATTGGAAGAAAACATTGGTATATTAAAAATTTAACATCAGCTTCTTTTTACAATTTATGATTAAATAAGTTTATCATGGTAATTAATGCCTTTTTTTTTTGCATGTTATATAGGATTCAGAGACTGTTATACGTAGCAGCTCCCTTTCCAAATAGGGTTTACAGTTTTTGCAAGCCTGCGATTAAGCTTGCGCAAGCTTATACATTAAGCTTGTAGTTATACATGCACAAGCTTGCGACTTAGCCTGTGCAGGCTTGCGGATAAACCTGCGCAAGCTTGCAAATAAGCTTGCGCAAGCTTACGATTAAGCTTAAATATTAACTAGTTTGCAGTCAGATTTTTTTAAATAACTGATCGCAAGCTTGCCGTAAGGTTCCAATTACTAGCCAGTAGCAAGCTTGCAACATAAGCTTGCAGCAAGCTTGTGACAAGCTTGCAATGTTAGCTTGCGATTTTGGTTTGGGTTAGAAATACAAACACGAGTTTTCCTTTGATTTAAATTTCATTCGGTCTGACAGATTTTCATGGTTTGTCAGACCGAATGTCTGATACTTTTTTTATTGTTTGTTTGTTTGTTTTGGTTTTATGTCACATCAACACAGTATAGGTCATATCGCGACGTTCCAGCTTTACTGGTGGAGGAAGACCTCAGGTGCCCTTCCGTGCATTATTTCAGGCACAAACGGGCACCTGAGTAGAACCACCGACGTTCCATAAGCTAGCTGGATAGCTTCCTCACATGAAATAATCCAAAGTCCCTATCGGGATTCGCACCCACAGCAGTGAGGGGCAAGTGGTTTGAAGTCAACGACCTTTACCACTCGGCCACGGACGCTCCCATTTATTTTTTACCTTTAGGGAAGTCTGCTAGAGTTATGAACCATGTCAAACAACATGTGTGTAATATTAAGAAATATATTTGAAATTTGAAGTAGATACCTTAAAAAGTAAAGTAGTAAATAATATTTCTTAAAGAAAATCCTAAGTTTAAAGAGAAATTAATCTGAAAATATTGCATTGTCACATAAGATGTATTGATGATACTTAGGAATAAGTATTTGAAGTTTGAGGTAGATACCTTTAAACTAAAGAAGTTATAGTAAACAAGAGGGCCATGATGGCCCTATATCGCTCACCTTAGGTAGATCTTATAAAGTATTTTCCTTTTAAAAAAAAAACAACAGGTTTATAAAATCCTTTAATGTCATTTAAAGTTTAGTGTAAAATGTAATGTATTTTTGGCCGACAGCAACAGGAATGCAAACAAGTGAATAGAGGATATTCAAGTTTTTTCTATAAATACATGATTTATTTTCATCGAGTGGTATGAAAATAAATATTTCATGAGTGGCGGTAGCCATAAGTGAAATATGGTAATTTTCATGCCACAAAATGAAAATAAATCATGTATTTATAGAAAAAACTGGAATTTTCTGTTTATTATGTACATTTTTCTCTTTTTTGCGATAAAATTTGAAAAACATTCCCTTAAATTTTGTGTACTGGTAGAATTTAAAAGAAAGTAGTCCGGCAAGACACCAGCGAAAATACGGAAAATATGTTTCACTGCAGTGAAAAATAAATTTTTACAGTGAAAATACGGAAAATGAAAATACGCATTTTATTACATCAATATTTCTCAATATTTCATTTATAAGTATATAATAAATATAAATACCTCTTTTTTCTTTTCTTTAATGTACAGGTTGCTAAAAAAATACACTCCCTGTGGCGTGTTTACATCATGAAAATTTTAACAATGACATCATAATTAACAAGGCGAAGTACAAATTTGGATAAATTACTTCAATAAAAATGGGTCAAAGACAAAAATGGCCAGGTTGCATTTGTATACCAAATAACATGACTCATGAGGCTGTGATGTTACAAAAATTTCCTACCAATGACCATTCATATCGAACATTTAACAAAGTCGGTAAACACGAAGAAGATAAGCGATAGACCTGAACTTTGCAGTCACAATACCAAATTTCAAGAGGCTGTGATATGTAGTTGCTAAGAAAACTGTTACGGAAATTTCCTTCCATCTACAATTAATGCTGAAAATTTCACTAGGTCAGAAAACTGAAAGTGGATGAGCCACATACCTGAAATCATATCAATGTTGTATACCAAACATCAAGAGGCTGTAATAAGTAGTTGCTGAGAAAATTGTTACAAAAAATTCGTACCATTGACCATTATTATGAATTAAACTAATGAGAAAATTGTTACGAAATATTCGTACCATTGACCATTATTATGAATTTAACTAAGTCAGTAAACATGAAGTGGATAAGCGACAGACCTTAAATCGAATCTCATGGTATTGGACAATGTGTTAATGCTGCATACTAAATATCATGAGGCTCTGATAAGTAGTTGCTGAGAAAACTGTTACGAAAAATAGCCCAACCAATTGGCCTGCCTGCCCAGAATCAAGCCTCAATACAGGATGGTAAACAGAATTTTTTTTTCATTATGATTTTTTTTTCGAAAACCAGTATTATAGTTGTAATAGATATCCCATTAGTGTTTAAATATCAAAATATTTTTTGATAGTGTTTACTCAGGGGTATCATGTTGGCCCAAGCATCTGTGGTTTATCATAATTTAGAACACCCTTTCTAAAAAAAAAGAACAACAACAACAATTAGCAGGGATCTCAGGAAGATAAAAATTTCACGTGGCAGACTGTTTGACCAAAATTTTCATGAGTCATTTCAGTTTTTTCCTCTCTTTTAATCTCTTCATGAACCATTTTCATGTTTCAATAATGAATTCAAAAATTACTGTTTGAGAAGATTTTCAAGTATAAATTGATAATATTGTGAGGTTAAGTTATTTTAAAATTACGTATTTTTCTTGCTTAGTTAACAAAATGATAAAGATAATTAAGTATTACTAGCACCATGGATAATTACCATAATTATTTTTCCATTTTCACTAACATTTATTGAGGTCAATAACACAGTCATGTGTGCATGTATAATTTTATAAATCATAACACGGGACGTCGGGAGGTGATATTTACATAAATACAGAATGTCATGCCTTAATACTTAACAAATAGTTAACAAAATACCTGTTTCAACGAAGCACACCGATAATTGTATTCATCTTCACTTCTTTGTTGTGAAATACTAGTTTATGTTACAAAATTTCTCAATTTTCTTGTTGGCGGACGTTTCGTCATGTACTTCCGGTTTAGTATAATTTATAATCTCAACTCGAGGTCAGATTGATACAGATGTTTTCTGAGGCAAAATTGTTGGTTTGATTGGATATGCATTATTTGATGATTCGAATCGTATGTTTGTTCTCAAAATGAAATATTATGACATAATTCGTTCATCAGTAGGTGCGGTGTAGCTAGCTGCTATATGATTTTTCCCGCAAACCAGAAGGATAAAAAATGTAATATCCGTACTGTAAATTAAACTTTTATCTTAATCAACTAATTTTTGTGGAAAAAAACAACATTTTTTGTTCACTGTCGTTTCTTTGTGCAATTTCATACACAATAAAATGTGCCAGTCATTGTCAAGAACCGAAATATTTTACAATTGTATTCCAGAAATGACACAGTCTTCCTTTCTGATGATATTACAAAATTAATGGAAAAATCCCTTATTGAATGGGGAAATCAACTTCACTGTAGCTCTCAAATTTGTGCTATTCTGATCGACTCTGTTTTGAATTAACATTCACATTCAACAAACTTTTCATCCTTCTTATGCTTTAATAGAAAAATCTTCATTACAATGTTTGTTGAGACAAATAATACAAGATACACTGTCTCAATTTATCCCTACAAAGAAAGTCTATATAACCTTAAATAAAAAAAATCTTTAACTCCCAAAATAGAGACCAATTTTCAGCTTTAGACCATAATTTTAATATACTTTGTAGGAACTAACAAGCTAATGCCTTGTGAGAAATATCTAAGCTCTAGCCCTTTCCATTTTGAAGTATAAGAACTTTTAAGTTTTTTCTTTTAGTTGCCATAGCAACCAGAGTTTAGCATGGAATGACATTCTTTGAACAATCTTGATAGAGCTTCATACAATGAGCATTCCTGCCAAGTTTCATTAATATTGGCCAAGTGGTATTGTAGAAGATGTCGTCTGAATAAAATGTGGACGGACATCGGACGCCATTTGGTTGGCCATCCTAAAAGCTCACCTGCACTTTGTGCAAGGTGAGCTAAAAATAGCATTTTTCAATTAAAAAAATATAAGTTTATGGGGAGATAATTCTTGCAATTTTGGTGCTAGAGTTATGAACCTTGTCCCATTACATGTGGTTAATAATAAGTAACATATATTTGAAGTATGAAGTTGATTCCTTAAGAAATAAATAAGTTACAGTGAAAATTAATATTTTTTAAGGAAAATTCTAAGTTCAAGGGGAGATAAATCTAAAACAAGATTGCATTTGAGAAAAATGCTATGCCACCGCATGGTTCAAATTTCATAGTTGTACATCAAAGGACAAGAAAGTAGGTCACATCATCAAAATCTAGGTCAAAGTTCAATTTTACAACTAAAACTGTGCACATGGTCAAAATGTCATTGCTGTACATCAAAGGACAAGAAAGTAGGTCACTGTCCCCTTGGGCAAGGCATAATTTTGACCCAAGGGTTTAATAACAATCTTGATACAGGTCCACCAAACAACATTTCAAGTCAAATATCTAAGCTATAGCTTTCTCCCATTCAGAAAACATTTGTTTTATTTTCTGTTTTTACTACGTGTACATAATGAGAATCACTGTCCCCGGGCAGGGCCAATTTTTGACATTTTAACAACTTTGGTAGAGGACCTATAGATGATATTAATAATTATATATCAAACATCAAAGCTCTATGCCTTGAACCTTCAGACAAATTTTTTTTTTTCACTATATGTACATAATGACAAGAGCTATCAGTAATCACATGTGTCGCCTCATAATGGCCAATTTCATGTTGGGACAAATTTTGTGACAGACGGACAGTGCACAACTAGACTAAGTACTGATCAATCATGTAAAGTTTGGATAAAATTGCACCAGTAGCTTATGAGGAGTAGTCCTGACAAGCTTTTGTGTATCTGGCAACACACAGAAAAAAACACCTTTTTATCAAAGGGCCATAACTCAGCCAAAAATCATTCAACGGGAAAACCGGTGCAATATGCGCAAGGACTTGAGCTACAGATCAATCCTGTAAAATTTCATTGAAATTGCATAAGTGGTATAAGAGAACTAGTCCGGACAAACTTTAAAAATAAAAATTATTAAAGGGCCATAACTCTGACAAAAATCATTGAACCGGAAAATGCTGACAATATGCACAACTAGACTTGGTACTGATCATTCCTGTAAAGTTTGGATGAAATTGCACCAGTAGTTTATGAGGAGTAGTCCGGACAAGCTTTTGTGTATCTGGCAACACACAGAAAAAAAAACACCTTTTTATCAAAGTTCCATAACTCGGCCAAAAATCATTCAACCGGAAAACCCGTGCAATATGCGCAAGGACTTGAGCTACAGATCAATCCTGTAAAGTTTCATTGAAATTGCATTAGTGGTATAAGAGAAGTAGTCCGGACAAACTTTAAAATTAAAAATTATTAAAGGGCCATAACTCTGACAAAAATCATTGAACCGGAAAATGCTGACAATATGCACAACTAGACTTGATACTGATCATTCCTGTAAAGTTTGGATGAAATTGCACCAGTAGTTTATGAGGGGTAGTCCGGACAAGTTTTGTGACGGACGGACGGACAGACGGACAGACAGACGACGGAGAAGTGATCCCTATATGTCGCCACTACTCCGTAGAGGCGACACAAAAATCAATGACCCCCGGGGCGGAACCAATTTTGACCCCAGGGCTATAATTTGAACAATCTAATGCTAGAGGTTCACTACACAATGTTTCATGCAAAATATCTTAACTTTATCCTTTGTAAAGTTAGAGAAGATGATTTTTTAAGTTTTAACTATAAACATATAGGATAAACCTATGGCTCCCAGGGGCGGGGCTTATTTTTACACAAGAGGCAAAATTTGAACAACTTTGGTAGAGTACCTTTAGATGATATTATTTAACAAATATTAAAGCTCTAAGCCTTGTACCTTCAGACAATAAGATTTTTTTATTTTTTACTATATGTATATATTGAAATCAATGACCCCCAGGGCGGGGACAATTTTGACCCAAGGGCTATAATTTGAACAATCTTGCTAGAGTTTTACAACACAATGTTTCATGCAAAATATCACAGACACTTGGGGTTTGGAGCTCAAAACGCCTTTAAAATCCAAATAAAATGCATATTTGTCAATCCCAGCACATGTACTGATCATATATATCAAAAAACTTAATATAAGCCGTTTTGAAAAAAATTCATATTTCAACATCTATAATTATTATAGATGTTGAAATATGAATTTTTTTCAAAACGGCTTATATTAAGTTTTTTGATATATATGATCAGTACATGTGCTGGGATTGACAAATATGCATTTTATTTGGATTTTAAAGGCGTTTTGAGCTCCAAACCCCAAGTGTCTATGCAAAATATCTAACCTTTAGTATTTGTCAATTGCTAGAAGAATTTTTTTTAAGTTTTTACTATATACATATAAGGAAAACCAATGACCCCTGGGGCGGGCCAATTTTGACCCCAGGGCTATAATTTGAACAATCTGGGTAGAAGTCTACCAGACAATGCCTTATGCAAAATATCTAAGCTCTAAGCCTTTTGGGTCTTTACAAGAAGGTGTTTTAAGTTTTTCCTATTATGTACATATAGCGAAAATCTATGACCCCGGGGCGGGGCCGATTTTGACAAAAGGGCTATAATTTGAACAATCTTGGTAAGGGTCTATCAGATGATGCCTTATGCAAAATATCTAAGCTCTAGGCCTTTTGGGTTTTTACAAGAAGGTATTTTAAGTTTTTACTATATGTACATAGTGAAAATCAATGACCCCCGGGGCGGGGCCAATTTTGACCCCTGGGCTATAATTTGAACAATCTTGTTAGAGGTCTACCAGACAATGCCTTATGCAAAATATCTAAGCTCCAGGCCTTTTGGGTCTTTACAAGAAGATTTTTTAAATTTATTCTTATAATTCCTTTTGGTTGCCATGGCAACCAGATTTCTGCATGGAATGAAATTCTTTGAACAGCTTTGGAAGCCCTTCACCCAAAGAACAATCCTGCCAAGTTTGGTTGAAATTGGACTAGTGGTTTTTCACAAGAAGATTTTTTAAGTTCACTATATAATCTATATAACACACACACAAACACACACACATACACACAGGTGAATCGCTATATGCCACCGCATCGCAGATGCTGCGGTGGCATAAAAAATTAGTGCTAGAGTTATGAACATTGCCACATAAGATTTGGTTAATAATAAGGTACATATATTTGAAGTATGAAGTTGATCCTGTTAAAAAAAAGAAATAATATTATTTCTTTTTTTCAGTAAAAAATAGTATTTTTAAGGAAAATTCGAAGTTCAAGAGAAGATAAATCTTAAAATATTGCTGCTAGAGTTATCAACAGTGTCACATAAGATGTGGTTGATGATAAGGAACATATATTTGAAGTATGAAGTTAATCCCTTAAAAAACAAGAGGGCCATGATGGCCCTGAGGTCGCTCACCTGTATATAGGCCCCTGGAGCAGGGCCAGTTTAAACCCATGGGGCTTTTATTTGAATAAACTTGGGAGACACCCATTAGAAGATGTTTCATCATGTTAAGTTTTTACTACACACATATAATGAAAAACAATGACCTCTGCACCCTCCTGTTCCCCTCCTCCCCCCCCCACCCCCGGCAGGGCCAATTTTAACCCAAGAGCTTTGTAGACACTTACTAGAAGATGTTTCATGCTTAATATCTAAACTCTAGCTATTTGGGTTTTTTCAAAGAAGATTTTTAAGTTTTTGCCATACACATATAAGGAAAATCAATGACCCTCCGGGCGGGGCCAATTTTGACCCCAGGGCTTTTATTTGAACAAACTTTGTAGACACTCACTAGAAGATGTTTCATGCTTAATATCTAAACTCTAGCTATTTGGGTTTTTTCAAAGAAGATTTTTTTAATTTTTGGCTATACACATATAAGGAAAATCGATGACCCCCCGGGCGGGGCCAATTTTGACCTCAGGGCTTTTATTTGAACAAACTTTGTAGACACCCATTAGAACATGTTTCATGCTAAATATCTTAGCTCTAGCTCTTTGAGTACTTTAAAAGAAGATTTTTAAGTTTTTACCATATGCATATAGGGCAAATCAATGACCCCCTGGGGCAGGGCCAATTTTGACCCCAGGGCTCTTATTTGAACAAACTTGGTAGACAACCATTAGCAGATGTTTCAGGCTAAATATCTTAGCTCTAGCTCTTTGGGTTCTTTAAAAGAAGATTTTTTAAGTTTTTTCTATAAGCATATAGGGAAAATCAATGACCCCCTGGGACGGGGCCAATTTTGACCCCAGGGCTTTTATTTGAACAAACTTGGTAGACACTCACTAGAAGATGTTTCCTGCCAAATATCTAAGCTCTAGCTCTTTTGGTTTTTTCAAAGAAGACATTTAAAGTTTTTTCTTTTGGTTGCCATGGTGAACCAGAGTTCTTCATGGAATTAAAGTCTTTGAACAATTTTTAAAGGTGACCACCAAAGGAACATTCCTATGAAGTTTGGATGAAATTAGCTTAGTGGTTTATGAGGAGATGTCATTTAAAGTAAAAGTTTATGGACGGACGCCGGACGAAAAGCTATCACAAAAGCTCACCCTGTCACTCTGTGACAGGTGAGCTAAAAAAGAAGTAACAGTAAACAAGAGGGCCATGATGGCCCTGAGGTCGCTCACCTGTATATAGCCCAACCCCCGCCCCCCGGGGCCAATTTTACCCAAGGGCTTTTATTTGTTTATTTGAACAGACTTGGTAGACACCAATAAGAAGATGTTTCATGCTAAACATCTAAGTTCTAGCTCATTGGGTTTTTTAAAAGAAGATTTTTTAATTTTACTATACACATATAGTTAAAAACAATGACACCCCTGGGGCAGGACCAGTTTTGACCCCCGGGCTTTTATTTGAACAAACTTTGTAGATATTTACTTAAAGATGTTTCATGCTTAATATCTAAACTCTAGCTATTTGGGTTTTTTCAAAGAAGATTTTTAAGTTTTTGCTATACACATATAAGGAAAATCAATGACCCCCAGGGCGGGGCCAGTTTTGACCCCAGGGCTTTTATTTGAACATACTTGGTAGACACCCATTAGAACATGTTTCATGCTAAATATCTTAGCTCTAGCTCTTTGGGTTCTTTAAAAGAAGATTTTTTTAAGTTTTTACTATATGCATATAGGGAAAATCATTGACACCCTGGGGCGGGGCCAATTTTGACCCCAGGGCTTTTATTTTGAACAAACTTGGTAGACATTCACTCGAAGATGTTTCATGCCAAATATCTTAGCTCTAGCTCTTTGAGTTCTTTAAAAGAAGATTTTTTAAGTTTTTACTATATGCATATAAAAAAAAAAATGACCCCCCGGGGCAGGGCCAATTTTGACCCCAGGGCTTTTATTTGAACAAACTTGGTAGACATTCACTAGAAGATGTTTCATGCTTAATATCTTAGCTCTAGCTCTTACGGTTCTTTAAAAGAAGATTTTTTAAGTTTTTATTATATGCATATAGGGAAAATCAATGACCCCCGGGCGGGGCCAATTTTGACCCCAGGGCTTTTATTTGAACAAACTTGGTAAACACTCACTAGAAGATATTTTATGCCACATATCTTAGCTCTAGCTCTTTGGGTTCTTTAAAAGAAGATTTTTAAGTTTTTTACTATATGCATATAGGGAAAATCTATGACACCCTGGGGCAGGGCCAATTTTGACCTCAGGGCTTTTATTTGAACAAACTTGGTAGACACTCATTAGAACATGTTTGATGCTAAATATCTTAGCTCTAGCTCTTTGCGTTCTTTAAAAGAAGATTTTTTAAGTTTTTACTATATGCAAATAGGGAAAATCAATGACCCCCCGGGGCGGGGCCAATTTTGACCCCAGGGCTTTTATTTGAACAAACTTGGTAGACACTCACTAGAAGATGTTTCATGCCAAATATCTAAGCTCTAGCTCTTTGGGTTCTTTAAAAGAAGATTTTTTAAGTTTTTACTATATGCAAATAGGGAAAATCAATGACCCCCCGGGGCGGGGCCAATTTTGACCCCAGGGCTTTTATTTGAACAAACTTGGTAGACACTCACTAGAAGATGTTTCATGCCAAATATCTAAGCTCTAGCTCTTTGGGTTCTTTAAAAGAAGATTTTTTAAGTTTTTACCATATGCATATAGGGAAAATCTATGACCCCCTGGGGCAGGGCCAATTTTGACCCCAGGGCTTTTATTTGAACAAACTTGGTAGACACTCATTAGAAGATGTTTCATGCCAAATATCTCAGCTCTAGCACTTAGGGTTTTGTAAAAGAAGATATTTAAAGATTTTTCTTTCGGTTGCCATGGCAACCAGAGTTCTGCATGGAATTAAAGTCTTTGAACAATTTTTAAAGGTGACCACCAAAGGAACATTCCTGTGAAGTTTGGATGAAATTGGCTCAGTGGTTTATGAGGAGATGTCATTTAAAGCAAAAGTTTACGGATGGACGACGGACGAAAAGCGATCACAAAAGCTCACCCTGTCACTTTGTGACAGGTGAGCTAAAAATAGTGTTTTTAAGGGAAATTCTAAGTTCCAGGGGAGATAAATCTGAAAATATTTGTGCTAGAGTTATGAACCTTGTCACATAAGCGGTGGTTGATGATAAGGAAAATATATTTGAAGTTTGAAGTTGATACCTTAAGTTTTGTTTGTTTGTTTTGGGTTTTACGTCACATCGACACAGTATAGGTCATATCGCGACGTTCCAGCTGTACTGGTGGAGGAAGACCTCAGGTGCCTTTCCGTGCATTATTTCAGGCACGAACTGGCACCTGAGTAGAACCACCGACGTTCCGTAAGCTAGCTGGATAGCTTCCTCACATGAAAGAATCCAAAGTCCCTGTCGGGATTCGAACCCACAGCGGTGAGGGGCAAGTGGTTTGAAGTCAACGACCTTAACCACTCGGCCACGGACGCCCCCTTGATACCTTAAGGAATGAAAAAAAATTATAGTGAAAAATATTTTACTTCACCAAAACTTTAATCTGAAATCTGGACGCTGACTCAATATACTTGGTATAGTCAAGCTAAAAATGTGTCAAGTACATACGTTCAGTACATTGATTAGGAAATCACAAAGGGCTATAATTCAATGAAAATATATTTTACAGTTATGGGCCTTCGATAATGGCCTACAATAGAATTACCGAAGACATGTGTAAGGTTAAAATAGTTGTGAAAATTAATCACAGTAAACTTATACCAGATATTAAGTAAATGCTGCCAAATATATGAAAAGGATAGGTGGGGAAGAGAAGGAGGTGGGGACACAAAGTCTGTTAAAGGTGTAAAGGACCTAACTATTCTAACTGTTTGTTTGTTTGTTTGTTTCATTTTACGCCTTTTTCAACAGTATTTCAGTCATATAGGCGGGTAGTTTCCTAACCTACGTTCCTGGAGAGTTACACCAGTACTAGACTACCTTCCTCCGCGCTAAACTACCAAAGCATCTCCCGGGGATCGAACCCACGCCAGAGAGGTAACTGGATTAGAAGTCATTGACTCTAACCCCTCGACCACGGAGGCGGTTTAACTATTCTAAAGAAAGGACAAAAATGTTCTCGCTAAAGAGAGTTGCACTGAGTATCTATCTGAGCCGAGAGTTTCAGAGCCAGTGATTGGGTGATTGATACAGGCTAACTGTTTCAATGCTTAAAAACCCATGCTCCAATTCACGTTCAGAAGGTAAACAGGCACAAAATATGGATTAAGTATGCTTGAAATAGATTATCGTTAATACCCAACCTCCTAAATAAAAGTTATCAAAACTTATAATCATAAAATAATTCAGAATTATAAAACATTGAATGCAATGAAACCAAAGTTGTTTTTCTTAAATAACACAAAAACACCCTATGCCAAATATGTAATTGATTATATTCTTATAGAGAAATATTTGAATTTTGAATATTTGACTACCAAAGGATCATTCCTGTGAAGATTGGATGAAATTGGCTAAGGAGTTTATGAGGAGATGTCTTTCAAAGTAAAAGTTTACTTCGGATTTGGGACAAAAAGCCATCACAAAAACTCACCATGTCACTTTGAGACAGGTGAGCTAAAAACAAACATGGGGGTCAGACAATTACCTAATATTTGGTGTGAATTTCCAGATGGTCTTTTATTCTGTACATTACTGTCCTGGATGTTACCATCTGATCTAATGTTCCGGATGTTAGCAACTTGTCTTCTGTCCTGGATGTTAGCAACTTGTCTTCTGTCCTGGATGTTAGCAACTTGTCTTCTGTCCTGGATGTTACCAACTGGTCTTCTGTCCTGGATGTTACCAACTGGTCTTCTGTCCTGGATGTTACCAACTGGTCTTCTGTCCTGAATGTTACCAACTGGTCTTCTGTCCTGGATGTTACCAACTGGTCTTCTGTCCTGGATGTTATCAACTGGTCTTATGTTCTGGATGTTACCAACTGGTCTTCTGTCCTGGATGTTACTAACTGATCTGATGTTCTGGATGTCATCTACTAATCTTCTGTCCTGAAAGTTACCATCTGGTCTTCTGTTCTATAATTGATAAATTATGTAATATAGCAAGCATTTACATTCTTTTAAGAAGATAAAAATTCACACTAAAAATGGTTTTTAGAAGTAAAGTCATATATTGGTTGTTTTTAGTTAAAGTGTTTTAAAATATATGTCTACTGCCTGTAGTTTATGAAAATAATTTCCAAAAGTAATACATCTTAAATGTCTGTATGAAAGAAATTTGTTTGCTTATTATCTTAGTGAACATTTGTCCAAAGTTATATTAATATCCCGCAATGCATGTAGAAGTTACACTCAGGACACTGGTTTTTTAGTCGACCCCCAAAGTGTGACCTTTGAGTGGCAAAACTCCAGGGTTTTGCGTTTCACACTGCACCCCATCATGGTGAACATTTGTATAAAACTACTTTGAAATCAAAGGATGAGAAAGATACAAACAGTACAAATCTAGACAAACTAACGGACGCACAAAGACCAAAAAGTGGCTACTTAAAGACAAATTCACCACATGCAGGCTCAACAATTTAAAAATCCTCTGACCACCAAGCATAAAACTTCAAAGCATAATCTTAATATTTTTTATTTGACCATTAACCTCTTTTGACCTTGACCTTCATTTTGCCTGAAACATCTCAACATGGAGAATATTGTGCTAATTAGTTCTACTAAAATCCATCTGTGTATATAGAAGTTATACTCACGGATGTCACAGGGATTTTTTCCAGGATTTTGGGAACATGACCCATACCCATGGAATTGGGAATTTCAGTGGTGTTTTGTTGAAAATTGGGAAAAAATGCATGACTGAAATTTTGCAGTGATTAAATGGATGCAAACAATTACTGTCTATGATGGCATCTTCACTATTACAGTGAAGAAGTCCTTATTTGCAAAGATTTTAGAATCTTTATTCAATATTTTTATTTGGTAACTTTCAATTGGGATTTTTTTCCTGTGGATTGGGAAAATAATATACTTAATATATTCAACTGGGAATATAACCCAATAACAGCTATAAAATAAGCCAAAAAATCCCTGTATGTAAACATGTAAGGCCTTTATGTGGAACAATTGTCCTGAGTAATATTAAAATCAATACCTGCATGAAGAAGTTATGCTCCAGACACAGGTTTTGCGCTGACCCCCAAGCAAGACCGTGATTTTTGAGCGACTGCCCTGGGTTTTGTGTGTGACACACCACCCAGTCATTGTGAACATTTGTACCAAATAATTTTGTAATCCTTCAAGGAATGAGCAAGAAATAGTCCAAATGGACCACATACTGAAAAATACGCCAAGTGACCACTTAGTCAAGCTCACCACAAGCGTGCTCGACAATATCACCACAAGCGTGCTCGACAATAATAAGTAATTACCGCCCCCACCCCTGAAGATGCAAATTACTTAACAGTTATCTGAGGTGCATAATAAGCAGGAAAATAATTTGGCGTCTTTACTTATTTTTGTAATGATACAACCCATACTATACTTACTCTCTGATGTGGCAGTCTTTCTCCAATACCCAGCTCTGCATAAGCAAATGTTTCACTAGAGGATCTTGTTGCTTGTGATGTGGAAATCCTTGTTATATGTGGCACTGGTAGATCAGATGTTACAGCATCAGTGTTAGATTCCTGTGTTGGTAACTGGTCAGCATTTATGTTAGGCACCGGTAGATCAGATGCTGCAGCATCTGTGTTAGATTCCTGTGTCCGTATTCCAGTTCTACTGTTCTCTTGAATTTGATCACCCAATTGCTGTGTATGTGGCTCTCTTTCCCTTCCACTTTGCTCTAATTGATTTTGAACAACATGGTTGTAATCCTGATCAGCAAAAAAAGTATTTGATTCACCTTCAGTCTCTCCATTCTCTCTGCTAGCTGGGCATACAGCAATATTAGAGGAATAGCGTTTTCCAAAAGGTAGTCTGGTTAAATACCTAACAGATTGTGATATATTCATTTTATGTTCTTTTTGAAATTGATTGGGATTATTCTCTTCATCTTTAAGGTATTCTAATTTTTGATTTTCATCATACTTCAATGACCATCCCTTTTGTAGTTTCAATAGCTTCAATCTTTTACGTTGAGTCTTTGAAGAGTTTGAATCTATTCTTCTATGCTTTTTCTTCCATTTATCTCTTTTCTTTAAAAACCTATTTCTAAGTGACCTTTTTCTCAAGTATTTGTTTTGCTGTCCTAAAACAATTCTCTTCTTTGCACATTTATCTTTTCCTGTACCACATAGTGCTTGTTTTACTCCCCCTCTACAGACAATTTTGCTGACAGCTTTTCTAGACTTTTTGATGGAACATTTTCCAACAGAAACAATATCTTCCCTAATGACCAATGACCTCTCAACATTTTCTATTAGTTCTTGCATATGACTAATTGCTTCTGGCACATCTAAGGAACATCTGTTAAGTAAGGAAACATCTTGATCAGTACCTGTTAACATCAGAGTACTGTGAATATCTGGTTCAGCTTTTCTGGACAGTAACACGATGTTTACACTTTGTGCTGGATTTGAAAACTGACCCTTGATGACATTTAGTGCAGTGTCTGTAATGTTCAGATTCATGCAAATTATATCCATGTTTTCATGTGGAACAATCCTTGTAAGCATCAGAACCATGCCTCCACTTTGTACTTTCTTTGCAACCACAAGAAACATGCCTTCACTTTTTGCCGTTTTTGTAAGCATCAGAACCATGCATTCATATTTCGCCTTCTTTGTATTTATTAGAGCCACGCCTCCACTTATTTCCATCTTTTTGGACCTCGGAGCCCTTTCTCCAAATTTTGCCATGATTGTTGGCCTTACAGTCATGTCATCACCTGGTTCAGTTCTTTTATCATGTGTAATCCTATCAAATGGAATGCATGCATTCTCTGTCCCATACCAATCCACATAGGTCTTTTTTGATATTCTTCCATTATGTGATGGAACACTGTCCCTTTGATCACAAGGAATCCGAGGATAATCAACAAACCAACAAGATTGTTTTTCTCCACTGTAATCATTTAAACAAAAAACAACTGTACATGTGCGACGAATCAAAGCTGAAGGCATCAAATTGTATCGAAGATCATGACGGGACTGGTCCCAAGTTTGATAAGAGGGTAGACTGACAATTTGTTGTGGACATTCAAATTCCCTTGTTTGTTCATATTCATTGCTAAAGAACCTTTTGCCTTTTTCTTGAAAACTTAACTGCAGCCTTCTTCCGTTATTTTCTGGAAACATATTTCCAAATGACTTCCATTCATTATCAGGAACATATAAAAACTTATCACCATGTATGATGAAATTACTGTACACATTGGAAAAATCATTTAACTCCTTGTACAGCAGTAAACGTTTTTGTGAAAACTCATAGGTTTGTTTAAAGCAAACACAGTCATTTTGAAAATGGACAAAAGTCAACTCATAATTTCTCTGAAAATATTGCCTAATATCTTGCAGTATTTCCCATCTTGGTGAGTCCTTATCACAAATTTTAACTTTGTACCATTCCACATCTTGAGAGCAATTTTTCAACTCTTGTACTCTAACCATTGTTAAAATTCATCAACATATCAAATAGGGAAGGCAACCAAAAACTGAAATGATACAGATAAGTATACTATGAAAATAGACAATAAGAGGGCTATTACTGTTTACTACAAGATTGCATTTGAGAAAAATGCTATGCCACCGCATTAATACAACACTAAATAGTAGTGTAGGAACAGATTTTTTTTATTTCTATACAATTTTGTAGATTGTCATAATGCATAGATTCCTGACCTATCTAATTCTTATCAGATTAGTGGTTAAATCTGTTGTTAACTCAATAAAAGATGAGAGTAGGAATATATCAATGCACTCGAGTCTAGTGAATTTGGTGGTTGAAGGTCATATTTCACACAGCCTAAAAATTTCATGACTTCATCAAAGGACAACACAGTAAGACACTTTGTCAAAATCTAGGTCAGCTGATATCAAAGTTCACTTTACATCTTAATCTGTGCACATGGTTCAAATTTTCATAGCTGTACATCAAAAGGACAAGAAAGTAGGTCACATCATCAAATCTAGGTCACCTGATATCAAAATTCAATTTTACAACTAAAATTGTGCACATGGTCAAAATTTCATTGCTGTACATCAAAGGACCAGAAAGTAGGTCACTGTCCCTTTGGGCAAGGCAAAATTTTGGACCCAAGGGTTTAATTCAAAACAATCTTGATACAGGTCCACCAAACAACATTTCAAGTCAAATATCTAAGCTGTAGCTTTCTCCCATTCAGAAAACATCTGTTTTATTTTCTGTTTTACTATGTGTACATAATGAGAATCACTGCCCCCGGGCAGGGCCAATTTTAACACCAGGGGAAAAATTTGGTAGAGGACCTATAGATGATATATATAATATAGCAAACATCAAAGCTCTATGCCTTGTACCTTCAGACAAAAATATTTTTTATTTTTTTACTATATGCACATAATGAAAATTAATGACCCCCGGGGCAGAACCAATTTTACCCCAGGGCTATAATTTGAACAATCTTGGTAAAGGTTCACTTCGCAAAGTCTCATGCCATATATTTAACCTCTAGCCTTTGTCAATCCAGAGAAGAGGATTTTTCAATTCAGAGAAGAGGATTTTTCAAGTTTTTACTTTTTTAATATTATATACCAAATATCAAAGCTCTAAGCCTTGTACCTTAAGACAAGAAGATTATTTAATTTTTTACTATATGTACATAGTGAAAATCAATGACCCCTGGGGATGGGGCCAATTTTAACCCCAGGGCTATAATTTGTACAATCCTGTTCACTACATAATGTTTCATGCAAAATATCTTAACTCTAGCCTTTGTAAATTTAGAGAAGATGATTTTTTTAAGTTTTTACTATATACATATAAGGAAAACCTATGGCCCCTGGGGCGGGGCTAATTTTGACACTAGATCAATGAACCCCAGTGCCGGGGCAATTTTGACCCCAGGGTTATAATTTGAACAATCTTGCTAGAAGTTCACTTCACAATGTTTCATGCCAAATATCTAAACTCTAGCATTTGTCAATTGCTAGAAGAAATTGTTTTAAAGATTTTACTATAAGTTTTTACTATTTTCTATTTCATTTAAGGAAAACCAATGACCCCCGCGGCGGGGCCGATTTTGATCCAAGGGCTATAATTTGAACAATCTGGGTAGAGGTCTACCAGACAATGCCTTATGCAAAATATCTAAGCTCTAGGTCTTTTGGATCTTTACAAGAAGGTATTTTAAGTTTTTACTATATGTACATATAGTAAAAATCAATGACCCACGGGGCGGGGCTGATTTTGACCCCAGGGCTATAATTTGAACAATCTTGGTAAGGGTCTACAAGACAATGCCTTATGCAAAATATCTGAGCTCTAGGCCTTTTGGGTCTTTACAAGAAGCTATTTTAAGTTTTTACTATATGTACATATAGTGAAAATCAATGACCCCCGGGGCGGGGCCGATTTTGACCCCATGGCTATAATTTGAACAACCTTGGTAAGGGTCTACCAGACAATGCCTTATGCAAAATATCTAAGCTCTAGGCCTTTTGGGTCTTTACGAGAAGGTATTTGAAGTTTTACTATATGTACATATAGTGAAAATCAATGACCCCCGGGGCGGGGCCGATTTTGACCCCAGGGCTATAATTTGAACAATCTTGGTAGAGGTCTACCAGACAATGCCTTATGCAAAATATCAAAGCTCTAGGCCTTTTGGGTCTTTACAAGAAGATTTTTTAAATTTATTCTTAAAATTCCTTTTGGTTGCCATGGCAACCAGATTTCTGCATGGAATGAAATTCTTTGAATAACTTTGTAAGCCCTTCACCCAAGGATCAATCCTGCCAAGTTTGGTTGAAATTGGACTTTTTGGGTTTTTCACAAGAAGATTTTTTAAGTTCACTATATAATCTATATAACACACAAACAAACAAACACACACACACACACAGGTGAATCGCTATATGCCACCGCATCGCAGATGCTGCGGTGGCATAAAAATGATAGCAACCAACTAGCTGGAGCAACACTCAACTTTTTCTTTTTTCTGGAGTCAAACATATTGGAGGAAAAATAGGAAAAACATTGTAGTAAAGAATACTCATAGAAAACATCAGTTCTGTCTTGAAAAAAATGTAATTCAAATATATTTGACCTTGACGGCCATTCAAAGGACAAGGTCACATGTGAATTAATCATCATGTTAAATTTTATAAGTGTTCTTTTTGTCCACGAGTTAATCAAATCTATAAATTAATAACTAAGTTATGACACTATATTTTTTTTCAATATTTGGGCCTTCACAGTCATTATAAAATAAGTTGACAACAACCTGTCATATGTGTTTTAGTTTAAGTCAATCTGCAAATAAAATATTAAAGTGATTGAAAATATTGAAGCATATTTCAATAATTTGTAGGTCAAGGTCAATTAATGGTCAAGGTCATAATAATTCAATATGTCAGTTATGTCAAATGTGTTCTTTTGTCTAAGTATCAAATCTGTAAAATAAGTAACAAATTTTTTTTGAAAATTAAGGAAGAATTCAATTATTTACCCTTGGTCAAGTCAAATAAAGGTCATATTTGAATTATTCAATATGTGGGTTTTGTTATAAAGCATAAAGTATAATTCTAAAATTATCGGAATTTTTTCTATATAAACAAAGAAAGCCCGAAGCGTGCATTATTCTACAACAATGCACTCGTCGTTCTTATCATCTCCCTGTGTATTTTCACATTGAGGGCGCCATTTTGTTTGAAAAAAAATCTGATAAATAAAAACATTTTTTTGTCGAAATTTGTTGTGAAAACTATCTAGAATGAAAGAAAATGGTCTAACTAAGAAAATGAATCCGAACACCAATATCTTTAATTCAGTCGTTAACGCTGTACAGACGTTTAAAGTGTTGTTTACGTGACGTCACATTATGTAGCGCCAAACGGCACGTGCAAAACAATCAAATCAAGTACGCTATTTTAATGTCGCAAAAGAGTTACGTTTTACATTTATTCCACTTTTAATAATTTGTATTTCGCTTGAAAAATTATAGAGTGAAATAAAATAAACAAATAAGGTTTTATCAACGTTTTCAAAATTCGTTACTCTGAAAATATTTCTTCACACGGTAGATTGAACGACAGTTTTTTTCAACCCACTGGAACAGCCTTTAAAGAACGTTTCTATTGGAAACTCTAAGGCGAAAACAAATTTAACCACCAAACATAAATTAGTCCAACTTTATAATAATAATTATATTTTTTCTTGACGTGTTAGAATGGAAATAGATATAAATTCTTCGTGCATTATTAAACGCCGCTTGCAAGCGGCGTCTAGTAGATATGCATTTGTCCATACAGCAATGGGGAAAACTTAATAGACTTGATTTTGGCTATTTTTTTCTGTTTTAACAAAATCACACTGTTTACAAATTTTCTAATAAAATAGCTTTTTCTGATGTACAACATGTCACAGAGCTTTAAGGGATTAGAATAAACTTTTAACTGAAGTGATAGTGCCATGTTTGAATATCATATTCTTCTTATCATTATCTAATTTTATCTACATAATAAATAACGTGCCAATGAGCCAGTCTATAGTCGATAATTCTAAAACTTAACTGTTGAGAGAGGGGACGACTGAGGCAGTGTCACTTACTTCATTTGCTTCGCCTCTGTTGAAGTTCGGCTCCGCCTTAAATTGTCATATTAAATTTGATATTATGCTCCATATGCTAGCATTTAATCTTTGTTGACGGGGTAGAAGGGAACCAGGACAACTTTGATCAATATCACTTGTCGAATCGTTAAATTACAAGTTACAAAGCCTAAACCACGCCCACTATTAGAGAGGCAGTTCTCTCTCAACCGTTTAACAAGAGGCCCTGAGGACGTTCACCTGTATATAGGCCCCCGGAGCGGGGCCAGTTTAAACCCCAGGGCTTTTATTTGAACAAACTTGGAAGACACCCATAAGAAGATGCTTCATGATGTTAAGTTTGTACTACACACATATAATGAAAAACAATGATCTGCCCCCTCCCCTACCCCCGGCAGGGCTAATTTTAACCCAAGGGCTTTTTTTTTTAACAAATTTTGTAGACACTAGGGCTGTGCATTGCCAGTTTTTTCTGTCACGATACATATCACGATATTTGTTTTTCAAAATGATGGGATTCACGATATGTATTGCATTCTTTGAAGAAATGCGATGCATATTGCGATTCTTATGTTGCGATGCGATACGTATCACGATACTGACTTTGAGACTTAGTATATAAAAATTTGGCCATTTGTTTACAGCATAATTACGAATATAATATAAAACTATTACAATAACAAAAACTAGAAATGTGTCATCATGCCATGGATGCCCCCGCATGCAGCCAAAATTTCAGATGGTGCATTAATTATTTTTTTCATTTTAAGTTCAAAGCCCTTAAAACTTTTCAATGTTAACACAAACCATTTTCATACAATGTTCAAGGCACTGAAATTATTCAGTCTTAACCTTTTAAAAATAGCATATTGCATATTTGTAGCCAAAATAATGGCTAAAAGTATGAGTGTTGAAACTGAAAGTTCAAAATTTTTCCAACATTCAGGAAAGATAAGTTTGTGTAAAATCATTGACCCATGACCAAATTCAAACTTAAACTGCTTATTCCTAAGATGTATCTATATAATTTTCAAAGAGAAAGGGACATAACTCTGCCAAAAAATCATCAAACCATGACCAAATTCCAACTTGACCTGCCCATTCCTTTGACATATCCATATGTCAAATTTAAGTTGAATATGTAACACTGTTGGGTAGATAATGAACAGAAACTGTAAATTTCATATTATTTTCAAAGTGAAAGGGGCATTACTCTGCCAAAAATCATTGAACCATGACCAAATTCGAACTTGGCCCGGGCATTCCAAAAACATATCCATTATATCAAGTTTGAGTGGAATATGTTGTACCTTTGGGGAGATAATGAACGGAAACTGAAAATTTCATATTATTTTCAAAGTAAAAGGGGCATAAACTCTGTCAAAAATCATCGAACCATGACCAAATTCGAACTTGACCTGTATTTTCTCATGAAATATCCACATGTCAAGTTTGAGTTGAATGTGTTGTACCGTTGGGAGATAATGAACGGAAACTGAAAATTTCATATTATTTTCAAAGTAAAAGGGCATAACTCTGCCAAAAATCATAGAACCATGACCAAATTCGAACTTGACCTGTATTTTCTCATCACATATCCATATGTCAAGTTTGAGTTGAATGTGTTGTTACCGTTGGGAAGATAATGAACGGAAACTGAAATTTCATATTAATTTTCAAAGAAAAAGGGGCATAATTCTGCCAAAAATCATCGAACCATGACCAAATTCGAACTTGACCTGTATTTTAAA